>NC_057796.1:103554893-103586801 GCF_018294505.1 Triticum aestivum
TCATAGAAACAGACCAAACCTTTATCTCCTTGCACGACACGCAATTGATCTCTGAACATCAATCGATCTCGTCAACATGTGTCGGGGCATGAACCGAATGGGATGTCAAAACTAAGACGCGAAGCGACACGTAGTGGAGGCAAAGTGAAACTTTAAACAAACCGTTTGTTTGTATGCATGTCGGACAAATTACAAAACATTGGAAATACAAGCATGGTCTAGGCCCACATGCGAATGATACTCGGCGGAATGTTCAAATGAGGCATGCGGGAGGATGGACTCGACCGGAGGGCGACATGATCGATGGAGAAGAGGGTTGGAGAGGAATGAGAAATAAGAAAACGCCACATGATTATACTTGAACGACTCAAATAAACAATAAGTTGTCTCGCTTGGCCTACATAGTGAGAGGGCTAATGCGCAACGCGGAGCACTGACGCTCGAATATGGCCGGGAAAACAGGGAAATCGACATGTGGGGCACACCTGTCGGGATGACGTAGCGCAGACTAGTCCAATGGAGGAGCTGGCCCACGACCTCCTCGCCACCGGCAACCGTTCATTGGGGTCGTGGGGGCCAATAACGTGGCGCAGCTCCAGCACCGCCTATGGACACGGCGACCGCGGTGAGCGACACGCTCATCATCGCTAGACACGGTCGGTTTCAGTGTGCCGAGGGTGGCGTTAGTGCTATGGCATGACCAACAGTATGTTTGGTTTGTGCCCAAGGTTGCCCCATCAAAGCATTGGGTAGCCAAAATTTTGGTTGAGGTTTTGGTTGCCCATGATTTGGCCGACATTGGCAAGAAAAATGAACTAGAGTTGGCTAGAGTTCATTGGCATGCCAAAAAAATGGCACCATCCAAACAAAGACCAATCTTTGGGTCATGACCAAAATTTTGGTAAGGTGCACTTTGGCCACAATCCAAACACACCCCAACACCCGGCTCGTCGAGGATGCACGGGGCGCCGGGACGCGTCCGCGGAGTGGTGTAGCGCGGCCAACTGCATCCTCAGGACCTGAGACCATGCCGGGTCGTCTTGCTTTTTCAATGACATGCATCGATCGCATGTGAGCAAAGGGCATCTCCAACGTTGCCACGACCGCAACTGACTACCCTGGCACACCAAAAAACCTCGTCCCTCGCGCCGTCGCGTGGTGCATTCCCAGCCGGCGCCAGCTGCCCGCATTCATGCCGTCCGTCCGTATGCCGTCATTAAGAGGCTCGGTGCCCGAGGAACCAACTCTAGCAACTTAATGACGCACCAGGACGCTTGGCCTCACCAGAATGCGCTACTTAAAGTGGCAACGCCCAGCTAACCTCCACACCATAGCGCATCGTCTTCCTACCTGGCACCACATCCTCCATGACCGCAAGCGCGAACGCTCTGCGGGAGAGCTTGTCTTCGGGGATGAAGCTCGAGGTCGCCCCTCTTGCTCAAGTCGCCTCTCGCGACGCAATAGCGGCATAGCCGGACGCGGACACGACCGCACAAGCGGTGGCCACGCTGGCGGCCGGCGACGGGAGCACCGTCTGCCACGCGTCCTACTTGCCGTCGTCCAACGTCCGGCACCGCCGAGGTCGGGGACTCCTCCGAGGATGAGTAGGGCATGGGAGGCGGCAGGGCATGGTGTGCCAACTGGCTGGTCCGTATCCCGTGTTCTACTCTTCCTCGCCGGAGACCGCACCTTCACTTCACGGGTCTTGAACCCCGCCCCCGTACATAGAGATCGCAGATGGAGGACGTCGGTCGCCGCCGTAGAATAGGTTTAGGGTCGGGTTTCTTTTTTTTTGTCCTATAAAAGTTCAAAATGTAATGAAAATCTGCCGTGTTTGCATTAATCTCGGCCGGTGTATATGAACTTTCACAATAATATAGTATATTGTAGGAGTACTAGCAAGATGCCCGTGCGTTGCACGGAAGATCAAGATCTTGTGGGAGAAAAGGATGAACGAGGGAAGGCCTTATCTGTAAATGTGGAGAGGAGTGCGGGTAAATTGTCACAGTTTCCTTCCTATCCGTTAGATATAGATCGGACGGCCTATATTGCAGGATGACATGCACACCATCATCACCAACTCTGCTTTTTATTGAACCGAGACAAAGCTAACATGCGAAGTAAAATAAACACATAGGGTCTATACATACACAATTTATCTTAGGCACTCCAATAGTACGTCCACTACACATTCACGCATTTCACATCTTTCTACATCTACGGGAACCTACGAAAGGGTTAACGTAAATTGCCTCTCTCTCTCGTCCCCTGATTTTTCATGGTGGTGGGCCCATCCCTCCCCCAATCTACAATCAATAGCTCACACGTTTCACATTATATTAATTGCGTAACTGAGATTACATAGGTGTAGCATTACTCGTCCTAAAAAACCCAACTAAGCCAACCTCCCAGCATATCGCGCGGGAAAAGACCCGACCACGCCATTTTAGTCGGGATTACCAGATTACTAGTAGTAGTATCAATGGATCACGCGAAGCAACAAGTTTCTTTTAGGGGGCGAAGCACCTAGTTTAAAAGGAAAAAAGGTGGTACACTCACAGCACCCCTGTCGCGGTCGCATTGCACCCCACACACGTTCGGTCCTGCACACGGCTCACGTAAACGGAACGCGCTTCGGCTTGCCTCTTCACTGACACGTGAGACTGCACTTGGAGAAACCGACCATGCGCCAAACTCCCCCCGCCCACCGCGCGAAAATCCTCCCCCTACCCAAAAATTCCCCCCAAATCCTAGATTCAACCGCCCTTCGGCCAACTAGCCAATAATATTCCCCAAACCCCCTCCCCCCGTCCCCCTCCACTCCATTCGCTCCGCCAAAGCCGCCCTCCCCGCCGCGCCGATACGTCGGCACCGCAGTTCGTCGAGGGGGACGCACGGCGATCCTCTCGCTCCCACAGTACGCTCTCATAGACTGTCGTCCTCTAGCCGCGCCGCCACCGCTGACGACGTTCTTGTGGAGGCGCACGACGGTCAGCGCCACCACCGCTGGCAACATTCGTGTGGAGACGCACGACGGTCAGCTTCTCTCACGGTACGCGCATTCTAGACTGAGGCCCCGTTCATGTCGGTGTAGCGCTGAATGTTAGCTGATAGACGCTGTTAATCTCACTGTTTGCCGAAGTAGTTTACAGTCATTATGCTCTGCTTAAGAAGCTTCCTTGCCCTGTTCTGCACTCAATCTGCTTAGCTGAGATGGCATGCCAAGGCTGATTAGTTGCTAAAATATCCTGCCATATATTTATTGTGACGTAGATTGCCATGGTCTAGTAGCCAATCTGTTAGGTCAAATAGCTCTACACCATTTTATACTCGATCTTTGTTGCTGCGATAGCCTTCGATAGTTCGATGGCTGTGTGCTCGGCCTCATTGCCTGCTGAAACAGCCTGCCATAATTTAGCACTCAAATCTGTTTGCTGAATTAGCTTTACATATATTTCGTTACTTAGATCTGCTCGTCCAAATATCTTGCCATAGCTTTAGACATCGACCTAGGTATTTTTTCCGGACTTCATAAAAAAGCATATATGTTTTTCCTGTAATATCTAGTAAAAGAACTAATTTGTATGTCTAACAGATGGACAGGACTTGGATAACTTCTGCTCGAAGATTCTCCGCTGCATATGTCGAGGGGGTTGAAAACTTCATGAACATTATCAGAGCTGAGTACGGTGGTCCGAAATCAGATGTGCTCTGCCCGTGTAGCAGTTGTATGAATTCAGTTACAAGACCCCAGTCAACTGTGCAAAATCATCTACACTTGTATGGGATGTCGGTCACATATACTAGGTGGGTTCATCATGGTGAAGCTGTGAACGTCAATGTTATTGACTACGTGGAAGCAGCAGATCACCATCTTGATCTGCCTGATGCTCAGGTGGAAGAGGAGGAGGAGGAGGTGGTGGCGGAGCCAGTGAGTTTGACCAACATTGAAACAATGCTATGAAATGCTCGTGCATTCCGTGAACTTTCACCTGCAGAAGAAAAATGGTGGGCCCGCATGTTGGAACAATGCAACGTGGCTGTCACCCCAGGAAATAAGCTGTCAGTATTCTCAGCTATGGTCACCTTTCTTCAGGTGAAGACATCTGAGCGGATGACCAACAAATCATTCGATGCGATGTTGGCTGCTTTCCGCAAAGCTTTTCCAGATGCGTCTGAGCTGCCACACACCTACAGTAAAATGAAGAATTTCCTTTGTGCGGTTGGAATTGGATATGATATGATCCATGTTTGTAATAATAATTGTGTTCTGTTCCGGAAGGATTATGCCAACTTAAGTGAATGCCCGAAATGCAAATCATTAAGATGGAAAGATGGCGATGCTGTGAAGAGGATTCCTCATAATGTTCTGAGACATTTTCCAATTACACCAAGATTGCACAGGTTGTTTCATGATGCTGAAACAAGAGAGGATGTATTGTGGCATTCTAGGAACCAGGAGTACAGAGATCAGAATGTAATGAGCCATCCATCACATGGTAGTGAGTGGAAAAGCTTCAATCAGAAACACGAAAAGTTTGCTGCTGACCCGAGAAACATTAGACTTGGCTTAGCTTCAGATGGATTTAACCCATTTGGCCACCAGAGAGCCACATATAGCATGTGGCCAGTGCTTGTTATCCCTTACAACATGCCTCCAAATGTCTACACCAAAGAATCAAACTACATGATGGCCTTGCTCATCCCAGGTCCAAAAAGTCCTGGAAAGGATTTTGATTTGTTCATGGAGCCTCTTGTGGAGGAACTTCAACAGCTATGGAGGGGTGTTCTCACTCGAGACCTATATAGCAGCCCACCAGCTGATTTCTTTCTGCGTGCTGTTATAATTTGGTGCATCCATGATTATCCGGCTTTGGGCACTATGTCAGGGCGAACGACACATGGTTACAATGCATGTGTTCGCTGTGACAGGAATCCGCTGTCATACGCAATACTTAGCAAGATCTGTTACATTGGACACCGCCATTTCCTTGCCAAGGACAAGCCGCATCCTAGAAAATACCGAAGACATGTGTTCAATGCAAAGCATGAAAACCGTGATGCGCCAAAGAGGCTCACCGCCGATGAGTTGCAAGTGGAATTAGAGAAGGTCAAGCATATTACACCAGGAAACCATCCTGGTAATGGTAGCGGGAAAAGGAAGCGTGGCAGGGCAGAAGAGAGATTATTGTTTACCCGCAGGTACACTTTGTGGGACTTGGAGTATTGGAAAGATTTGGATCTGCGGTATAATCTTGATGTGATGCACATCAAGAAAAATATATGTGACAACATTATCGGCACACTTCTTAATATTCAAGGCAAGACGAAATATACCTTAAAATCTAGGATTGATTTGACACACCTGGGTATCAGACAGGATTTGCAGGTGCAAGATGAAGATAAACCACGGGATATGGCACCAGCTGTGTACGTCTTGGACAAGGTAAAAAGAAAAGAATTCTGCGAGGTCCTGTCACGTGTGAGATTCCCACATGGATTTGCTTCCAACCCTGAAAGGAGAGTCAGTGCAGATGGAAACAAGGTACAAGGGTTGAAAACTCATGACTGCCACGTCCTACTTCAAAGGGTTTTACCTGTTATCCTTAGAGGATTGGGCCGCCCTGACTTATACAGAGCAGTTGCAGAGTTGGGACAATTCTTCACGGAACTCTGCAGTAGAAATATCAGGATAGATGCTTTGGAGTGTCTTAGAGACAAGATACCAACTATCCTATGCGACCTTGAGAACATATATCCTCCAGCCTTCCTTGATGTGATGGTGCATTTGACTGTTCATCTACCTGATTAGGCACTACTTAGAGGTCCAGTACAGTACGGCCGGATGTACCCTATTGAAAGGCGGCTAGGCACTTTCAAGGGCTATGTTAGGAACAGAGCTAGACCCGAGGGTTCCATTGCAGAGGCCTACATTGCTACAGAAGCGTTGACATCCTGCTCAAAATACATTGAAACAGCTGATCAGCTTAGCAAAGAGGTGGGTGAAGACAATCCCGGGCTCAATGTTTTCAATTATTCTGTTTGAGTTACAGGGAAGAGTCGACAAGAGGACAAACCTAAAGATTTGGACAAAATGGTTTGGTATGTGTTGAATAACTGTCCTGAGATACTACCTTATATCAACTAAGTGCTAAGTACTGCAGCTTATACATCGTAATCTACTAAACTTGCAGCACATTCTTATATATTTAGATGTTTGACGCGATCACTATGTTGTGCACCATCTATAAAAAGGAGTTACTACCGCAAAATCCAAGAAACATTGACAAACTGGTTATGGCAGGATTTGCGAAATGGTTCAAGAGCCATGTAAGCTTTTGAATTGCATTGTCAGTTTTTTAATATATTGAGTACATAAGATGATCAGCTTGTCTATTTTCTAACCATAGGTTAAGAAGATGCGGGAGGATGGGCAGGCAGTTGATGATGCCCTTTACTCACTAGCAATGGTCCTGATACTCGGGTAAGACATTATGAATCTTGCGTTGTTGGAGATGTGCGCTACAACACCCTTGCACAAGACGAAGGCAGGAAGACACAAAACAGTGCCATCATGAGCACGGATACGTATGACAAAGAGACAACTGAAATGTATGCTAACATAACAGACATTGTTCAGTTGCAGTATATCTCCAGTTTCGAGGATCATCAGTGTGTGGTTCTGTTGTGCTGTCGTTGGTATAACCTGTTTTCCAGGATCGCAAAACCCAGAGCTGATGATTATTTCAAATCCATCAATGTCAAGGCGGCGTACCAGACCAACAAGCCCTTTATTTTGGCAAATCAAGCAACACAGATATTTTTCTTGGAAGACACATCTGCACGTAGCGATGACTGGAGAGTATTGCAAAGGTTTGAGCAGAGGAATTCGTTTAATGAAGTTGCAGAACAAGATGATGCTTACACTGCTCCTGATGTACAAGATAACACAGATGTTCCTAATATCTTTGAGAACCATCACATTAATGACGCCGGCGAAAAGATTGCCTGTCGTGCTATGAACATACAAGAGTTGATCAAGAAGAAGCCAACGTTCGAGCACGTTGAGGACGAATAAGAACATGACACCGTGGGGAATTACGATTCAGACTGATACACATGGCGAAGATGTTGACGCTGCTGCTGTGGATGATGATTACATTGCTTTTGTCGTATTTGCCTGTCAGAAGACGTTTTTTTATCTACTATGTGAAATTGTGTTTGCTATGACAACTGAAACCTGATGAACATGTTGTTTAGTATTTTCCTGTGAGAACATCACTTGTTATGTATGTTGATTTGTGTTTGGTGATTGTATGACGACTAAAACATGATGACATTGTTGTTTAGTTGTACTCATATTTGGCTGTGAAACTTGAATTTGATGACATAGTTTGCTGTTGGACTGCAATTTGCTCGACGTCTTCCAATGAGAACAAAGCTGACCCGACAGGGCCTCTGCTAATTTATTTATTTATCACCAAAAGGGCCTTTGCTATTTATTTATTTATGAGCAAAAGGGGATACCCCCTAATTTCCCTTAATAGAAATCATTAGATGTTCACAATACTACGCCCAGCCAGCTACACAGGTTTCATTTATTACTAGTTTCAGCAAAGTGCTCATGTCATAGCCACTGAATACATTGCGAGTGCTACATACACTGCAAATAAAGAGACAATCATCCTACAGAGCACATCGATTTTGCCCATTATCTTCACAAGCTCTTTCATCTCCTCATTGCTGTCAAGGCCGTTCAGCAGTTGTTGCTTGGTCATGATCAGAGGAACTGCATCTTTCACTTTCTGCTCTGCATCTTCCTCTTCTGCTATTCCTTCAGTTACTTGTCCAACACCCCAGCCTGCTCGTATTGGGATTCCTCGGCTAACCAAATAATCAGCGTAGTTGCACTCCCCCACATCAGCAACTTCCCAGAAATACAAATCACACGAATCATCCCTTTTCTGCACGAATCAAATTGGAAGATCATCAACCAAACTATTAAAAAAATCAACAACTGAAAGCAGCAGAACAACACTTAAACATATTATTACCCCATGATTCGGGCATTTGTAGAAGACTCGGCCAGGGTTGAGGATTGTGGTTGAGATGCGACGGATGACTCTACGTGATTTGCAGCAGTGGCACCACACCAACGGCAGCGGGTTGCGATGAGCAACTGGCTGCGGTGCGCATGCCGGCGGGGGTGTGATGAGACCCACAGGCGATGGTACGGGTGGTGACTTGGCGCATATTTGGTTGTTTCCTGCTGAAGAGCGGGTGGACGAGCAGCCAGCGGACATGGTTGTTGCGGCCAGAGCTTTTGATGCTAGGCAGAGTAAATAGAGAAGAGGAGAAGTGAACGTTGGATATGTCAGTTTCATTACTTGCAGAGTAGCATAGCACCATATATAGTCATAGTCTAGGTTTGGATTCGAACCAGCTACAGGAGCACGTCTCTCTCTTTTCTAAAACTCAGCAACGTCTCTTTACTGGTACACTAGCTTGTTTTGTACGCCTTCTCAAGTCTTTGATTCCTCCACCTGACATCTGGGACCCACCGGAAGGGCCTCTGTATTTTGCAAAAAAACATGCCCCCCGCTGACAGGTCGGACCCACCAGCTATCTTCGCACGCAAGGAAGTGCCTCCTTATTACGCACAAAATATGAATACTCCCCCTGCCAGCTGGAACCCAGCATAGTGGGAGGCTGACTTGTGGGCCTACCAAGTTGACGGGGACAGAGGGCTTTGTCAACTTATTCAATATGAACGGTTCTAACTCTAGTTACCGTACGATGTTCATCCAACGGCCGTAGTGCTTCTTCAACCTCTGGTCTTCTTGCTCCAGCCGCCCAAACCTGCGCCGGTCGTGCCACGTGCTCCTGCCTCCCGTGGCCGGTTGTGATACCGCAGAGGCCTCACCGCCCCCTACTACTCCCATCGCTGGCCAGGGCATCCCTCTACTCACCCATACCCCCCTGTTATTCTGCGGCGACGGCAGCCTCACACTGCAGCCGAACTAGTGAACCCTCGTACTCCTCTCCGCGTGGGCATCCACTGTTGCGTCTTCCCCGGCTCCGCGTCGTCCCCTTCCTAGGCCTCGCCGTCGTCCACCGCCTTGGCGCTCTCGGCGCGGCGTGGTCAATGTGGTCAATGACCGACTTCCATCGGAAGAGTACTGTACGTGGAGAGGCTGACAGCTGGGTCCACGGGCACAACCCAGCTTTTTTGTGATTTGCCAAGTAAGTCGCTTTTGTCAGGCCTGTTGGGCTGCAAATCTTTCAAGACGAGGAGAGCTTCATTCGGATGGCCGAGAAAATGGCCTATCAGTAATGAGAAATGGGCTGTACATTTTTAAAACACATCAAACCGGCAATTAGTTTCAAACTTCTTTTTTTCATTTCGAGATTTTAAATTGCATTGGTTTTTATGCATGGACAATTTGTTGGACTTTATATTGATATACATTTATTTTTTAAATCAGTTTGAATGTGACTCGAAATTTTGGGATTAAAAACAGTTTGGACCGCACCGAAATATGCAAAATTTCGTACAATTTTTTAACCGTGGCCACAATATGGGTTGTAATGCTAACAAAAAGAATATGGGCTCCAAAAAAACCTTAAGAATTAGCAAATGGGCTGTAAATTATTAGAAATAATGGCAGATGGGATGTATGCTATTTTCCACAGATTTGAGGCTTTCCTAAAAAAGAGGTTGATGCACAAGCAGTGACTATTGGATGTCCATCCAACGGCCGTCGTGCTTCTTCAATCTCTGCTCTTCCTGCTCCAGCCGCTCAAACAAGCGCCGGCGGGACTGCCTGCTCCCTCCTCCCCGCGGCCGGCTGTGCTGCCGCGCATGCCTCACCGCCCGACCGTACTCCCTTCGCTGGCCTAGCCATCCCTCTACTCACCCACACCTGTTGTTATTCTCCGGCGACGGCAGACGAACCAGTAAACCCTCGTACAGTCGTACTCCCCTCCGCGTGGGAAACAACTGCCGAGTCTTCCCTGCCTCCGTGTCGTTCCCTTCCTAGGCCTCGCTGTCGTCCACCGCCCTGGTGCTCTCAGCGCGGCCTGGTCAACGTGGTCAACGACCGACATGCATCTAAAGTGGACTGTACGTGGAGAGGCTGACAGCTGGGTCCACGGCCGCACGCAAGGAAATGCCTCCTTATTACGCGCAAAATAATGATTCCTCCACCTGACATCTGGGACCCACCGAAAGGGCCTCTATATTTCACGAAAAAAAAGTTACCACCGCTGACAGCTCGGACCCACCAGCTATATCTTCGCACGCAAGGAAGTGCCTCCTTATTACGCGCAAAAAAATGAATACTCCCCCTGCTAGCTGGGACCCACAATAGTGGGAGGCTGACTTGTGGGCCAACTAAGTTGACGGGGACGGAGGGCTTTGTCAACTTAGTCAATATGAACGATTCTAGCTCCAGTGACCGTACGATGTCCATCCAACGGCCG
Organism: Triticum aestivum; assembly: GCF_018294505.1. Lineage (NCBI taxonomy): Eukaryota > Viridiplantae > Streptophyta > Magnoliopsida > Poales > Poaceae > Triticum > Triticum aestivum. The sequence goes on from NC_057796.1 coordinate 103,565,376, forward strand.
TAGTGCTTCTTCAACCTCTGGTCTTCTTGCTCCAGCCGCCCAAACCAGCGTCGGTCGTGCCTCGTGCTCCTGCCTCCCGTGGCCGGCTACGATGTTGTGGAGGCCTCACCGCCCCCTACTACTCCCACTGCTGGCCAGGTCATCCCTCTACTCACCCACGCCCCTTGTTATTCTGCAGCGACGGCAGCCTCACACCGCAGCGAACCAGTGAACCCTCATACTCCTCTACGCGTGGGCATCCACTGCCGCGTCTTCCCCGGCTCCGCGTCGTCCACCACACTGGTTCTCTCGGCGCGGCATGGTCAACATGGTCAAGGAACGGCTTCCATCGGACATGGACTGTACGTGGAGAGGCTGACAGCTGGGTCCACGGCCGCAGCAAGGAAGTGCCTCCTTATTACGCAGAAAATAATGATTCCTCCACCTGACAGCAGGGACCCACCGGACGGGCAACCGTATTTCGCGAAAAAAATGTTTGCCCCCTGACTGCTGGGACCTACCAGCTACATCTTCGCATGCAAGGAAGTGCGTTCGGAAAAAAAAACGATTCGCCCCCCAGACTGCTGGGACCCACCAGCTACATCTTCGCACGCAAGGAAGTGCCCGACAGTCGGGACCCACCTGGTCGAAGCGTATTTAGCGTTGTCATTCTGGTCGCGAATGTGTACGTACATACTGGTCGATGTAGAGGCGCATGTGTCGTAGTAGAGGCGCGCACGTAGCATGTACACGTACGTAGAGCGGCCAGTGTGCAAGATAGAAAATACGACCACGTACGTACATACGGGCGGGGTCTCGAATGCCTACTCGCGCATACGTATGGCCAGGGCTCGTGTACATGGCTGGGTCGGAACGGAGAAACTGCGTCATCGTCGTGTTCATGGGGAGCCACCGGCTGGTTCGGAACGGAATGCGTCATCGTGTTCATCGGGAGGGCTTGGACGGAACAGCCGATGGAAACGAGGCCTGGCGTACCGCAAAACAGAGGAAACAGCCTTGTGTTCGACCGGCCACGTTCGAAACGGGATCCTGTTCATCGGGAGGGGTCTGGCGTACCGCAAAACGGAGGAAACGGACCTCCTACGGTCAAAACGGGGGCCCTGTTCATTGGGAGGGGTGTGGCGTACCGCAAAACAGAGGAAACGGACTTGTGTTGGAGCGCTACGGTCGAAACGGGGGTCCTGTTCATCGGGAGGGGTGTGGCGTACCACAAAACGGGACTCCACGGGATACTGTTCATCTCCACCGTCGACCCCCTCCAGCCTCCACGGGCTACTGTTCATCCACCGTCGACCTCCTCCAGCCTCCACCTACGACTGCTCATCCATGGGCTCCTGTTCATCCAGCCTCCACCGCGCGCTACTGATGTCTACTACGCAACCTTCTTCTTGTAGACGTTGTTGGGCCTCCAAGTGCACAGGTTTGTAGGACAGTAGCAAGTTTCCCTCAAGTGGATGACCTAAGGTTTATCAATCTGTGGGAGGCGTAGGATGAAGATGGTCTCTCTCAAGCAACCCTGCAACCAAATAACAAAGAGTCTCTTGTGTCCCCAACACACCCAATACAATGGTAAATTGTATAGGTGCACTAGTTCGGCAAAGAGATGGTGATACAAGTGCAATATGGATGGTAGATATAGGTTTTTGTAATCTAAAAATATAAAAACAGCAAGGTAACTAATGATTAAAGTGAGCGTAAACGGTATTGCAATGATAGGAAACAAGGCCTAGGGTTCATACTTTCACTAGTGCAAGTTCTCTCAACAATAATAACATAATTAGATCATATAACTATCCCTCAACATGCAAGAAAGAGTCACTCCAAAGTCACTAATAGCGGAGAACAAACGAAGAGATTATGGTAGGGTACGACACCACCTCAAAGTTATTCTTTCCGATCAATCCATTGGTCTATTCCTATAAGTGTCACAAACAGCCCTAGAGTTCGTAGTAAAATAACACCTTAAGACACACATCAACCAAAACCCTAATGTCACCTCAAGTATCCGTGGGTATGATTATACGATATGCATACACAATCTCAGATTCATCTATTCAACCAACACATAGAACCTCAAAGAGTGCCCCAAAGTTTCTACCGGAGAGTCAAGCCGAAAACGTGTGCCAACCCCTATGCATAGGTTCATGGGCGGAACCCGCAAGTTGATCACCAAAACATACATCAAGTGAATCAATAGAATAACCCATTGTCACCATGGTTATCCCACGCAAGACATACAAGTGTTCTCAAATCATTAAAGACTCAATCCGATAAGATAACTTCAAAGGGAAAACTCAATCCATTACAAGAGAGTAGAGGGGGAGAAACATCATAAGATCCAACTATAATAGCAAAGCTCGCGATACATCAAGATCGTATCACCTCAAGAACACGAGAGAGAGAGAGAGAGAGATCAAACACATAGCTACTGGTACATACCCTCAGCCCCGAGGGTGAACTACTCCCTCCTCGTCATGGAGAGTGCCGGGATGATGAAGATGGCCACCGGTGAGGGTTCCCCCCTCCGGCAGGGTGCCGGAATAGGGCCCCGATTGGTTTTTGGTGGCTACAGAGGCTTGCGGCAGTGGAACTCCCGATCTCTTCTGTTCCCCGATGGTTTTAGGGTATATTGGTATATATAGGAGGAAGAAATACGTCAGGGGAGCCACGAGGGGCCCACGAGGGTGGAGGGCGCGCCCAGGGGGGTGGGCGTGCCCTCCTGCCTCGTGCCTTCCTCGTTGATCCCCTAACGTGCACTCCAAGTCTCCCGTATTGCTTTCTTTCCGAAAATAACTTTTCCGAAGGTTTCATTCCGTTTGGACTCCGTTTGATATTCCTTTTCTGTGAAACACTGAAACAAGGGAAAAAACAGAAACTGGCACTGGGCTCTGGGTCAATAGGTTAGTCCCAAAAGTAATATAAAAGTGCATAGTAAAGCCCATAAAACATCCAAGATGGATAATATAATAGCATGAATACTTCATAAATTATAGATACGTTGGAGACGTATCAGCTAATCCACCGGCTACTGTTCAACCAGCCCTCTCCACGGGCTCCTGTTCAACCACCCCTCCACGGGCTCCTGTTCATCCAACCCTCCACGGGGTCCTGTTCATCCAGCCCCAACCGGCTCGATCGATCAGGGTCCTGTTCATCCAGAGGCAACACCACGGGGTCCTTTTCATCCACCCCCACCGAGAACTGTTCATCCAAACCCCCCCAGCAACGCTCACTGTTCATCCAGAGGCAGCATCGATCGGCTTCAGTTAGCAGCAGTAGCGAAGGAATCGCTCGATCGGGTTCAATTAACAGCCATCGATCGATCGCTCGGGTTCAGTAACGCATAGCCTGTAGTGCAATCGCTCGGGTTCAGTAGGCGAACGCCTCGCTCGGGTTCAGTTAGAGCCCAACGCCTCGCACACACGCGCGTGCGTGTACGAGAGAAACACACATCGCTCGGCCCCGACCACCCACCGTAACCGGGAACACCCCCATATTTTCCTAGCCCTCGCTTCTACCACGGTTTTTTCCATCATGGATGGCCCAAAGAATGTCATGCAGCTGCGTCTCCGGCCCGCCCAGGACGAAAAGCCCATTTTCTGTCATGATTTTTTGTCATAGAAGTAGGAGCCCACCACATCTATGATGATACCGGGTTTTGTCACAATTATCATCATAGAAGTGTCATAAGTATGACAGAAAAAAAATTCGTTCGGCCCAAAATGTCACTGATGTGTCTTTTTTTTGTAGTGACAGTTCCTTACCTCCCCTCGTCCTAGTGGGAACAAAATTGGTTCTATCATCCTTAAGATTCTTTATAGTGATCAACAGAAATAAACCCCAAGTGATTCAGCAAATAGAGCTATGGTCCTCGGCAACGGCGTCAGAAAAAGGTCTTGATAATCCACAAGTATAGGGGATCGTAACAGTTTTCGAGGGTAGAGTATCAACCCAAATTTATTGATTCAACACAAGGGGAGCCAAAGAATATTTGCAAATGTTAGCAGTTGAGTTGTCAATTCAACCACACCTCGAGACTAAATATCTGCAGCAGAGTGATCAGTAGCACAGCATATGATAGTTTGATAGCAATATTAACGATAGCAACAGTAACGGTAACAGAAGTAGCAGCAGTTTTGTAGCAATTGTGACAGCAGCAATAGTAGTAACTTAGCAAAGATCAATATGTGAAAAGTGTTGGGTAACGCAGTAATTTCAAAAATTTCCAACGCACACGCAAGATCCATCTAGGTGATGCATAGCAACGAGCGGGGAGAGTGTGTCCATGTACCCTCATAGACCGAAAGCGGAAGCGCTTAGTAACGCGGTTGATGTAGTCGAACGTCTTCGCGATCCAACCGATCCAAGTACCGAACGCACGGTGATACGTCTCCAATGTATCTATAATTTTTTATTGTTCCATGCTATTATATTATCTGTTTTGGATGTTTATGGGCTTTATTAAACACTTTTATATTATTTTTGGGACTAACCTATTAACCCAGAGCCCAGTGCTAGTTCCTGTTTTTCCCCTTGTTTCAGTGTTTCGAAGAAAAGGAATATCAAACGGAGTCGAAACGGAATGAAATCTTCTGGAGAAGTTATTTTTGAAGGAAAGCAACCCGGGAGACTTGGAGTGCACGTCAGGAAAGCAACGAGGGAGGCAAGAGGCAGGGGGCGCGCCCACCCCCTGGGCGCGCCCTCCACCCTCGTGGGCCCCTCGTGGCTCCCTGACGTACTTCGTTCACCTATATATATCCATATACCCTAAAACGATCAGGGAACAGAATAGATCGGGAGTTCCGCCACCGCAAGCCTCTGTAGCCACCAAAAACCTCTCGGAGGCCCGTTCCGGCACCCTGCCGGAGGGGGGGATCCCTCACCGGTAGCCATCTTCATCATCCCGACGCTCTCCATGACAAGGAGGGAGTAGTTCACCCTCGGGGCTGAGGGTATGTACCAGTAGCTATGTGTTTGATCTCTCTCTCTCTCGTGTTCTTGATTTGGCACGATCTTGATGTATCGCGAGCTTTGCTATTATAGTTGGATCTTATGATGTTTCTCCCCCTCTACTCTCTTGTAATGGATTGAGTTTTCCCTTTGAAGTTATCTTATCGGATTGAGTCTTTAATGATTTGAGAACACTTGATGTATGTCTTGCCGTGCGTATCTGTGGTGACAATGGGATATCACGTGATTTACTTGATGTATGTTTTGGTGATCAACTTGCGGGTTCTGGCCATGAACCTAGGCATAGGGGTTGGCACACGTTTTCGTCTTGATTCTCTGGTAGAAACTTTGGGGCACTCTTTGAGGTTCTATGTGTTGGTTGAATAGATGAATCTGAGATTGTGTGATGCATATCGTATAATCATACCCACGGATACTTGAGGTGACATTGGAGTATCTAGGTGACATTAGGGTTTTGGTTGATTTGTATCTTAAGGTGTTATTCTAGTATGAACTCTAGGGCTGTTTGTGACACTTATAGGAATAGCCCAATGGATTGATTGGAAAGAATAACTTTGAGGTGGTTTCGTACCCTACCATAATCTCTTCCTTTGTTCTCCGCTATTAGTGACTTTGGAGTGACTCTTTGTTGCATGTTAAGTAATAGTTATATGATCCAATTATGTTATTATTGTTGAGAGAACTTGCACTAGTGAAAGTATGAACCCTAGGGCTTGTTTCCTAGCATTGCAATACCGTTTGTGCTCACTTTCATCATTAGTTACCTTGCTGTTTTTATATTTTAAGATTACAAAAACCTATATCTACCATCCATATTGCACTTGTATCACCATCTCTTCGCCGAACTAGTGCACCTATACAATTTACCATTGTATTGGGTGTGTTGGGGACACAAGACTCTTTGTTATTTGGTTGCAGGGTTGTTTGAGAGAGACCATCTTCATCCTACACCTCCCATGGATTGATAAACCTTAGGTCATCCACTTGAGGGAAATTTGCTATTGTCCTACAAACCTCTGCACTTGGAGGCCCAACAACGTCTACAAGGAGAAGGTTGCGTAGTAGACATCAAGCTCTTTTCTGGCGCCGTTGCCGGGGAGGTGAGTGCTTGAAGGTATATCTTTAGATCTTGCAATCGAATCTTTTTGTTTCTTGTTTTAGCACTAGTTTAGTTTATAAAAGAAAACTACCAAAAAAATGGAATTGAGTTTGTCTCATACGCTTCATCTTTTTAGTATCTTTCGTGAGAATGGTGGAAAGTAAAATTGTGCCAAAGTGTTAGAAGAAGAATGCATTAAAATATTTGGCACTAAATCTTTGAATGATGAGCATGATTGCAATGTTGTTAGTATGAACTCCTTGAATATCCATAGTACTAATGATGATTGCACTAGTCATGATGAAAATATCTCTTATAAGCATGTCAATTTTTGTGGAGTGCATTGGGTTTGCAAGTACACACCAAATAGGGAAGATAGATATTGCAAGAGGCATAAGCATTTAGAAACTAAATTGTTGCAAGAAAGGCTAGATGTTTGTGCTGAAAATTTAAATTTTCTTAGCCGTACTTGTGAACTTTGCAATGAACATGATCATTTCAGTAACCAATGCAAATTGTGTCATGATCGTATCGTGTCCAAAAATTGTGATGACTTGATTTCCCTTGCACATCATAATGAACTTAGTTTGCTCTTGGGTTATGAAGAAATGAAACGTATAACTAAGGTTATTCCAGAATTTGCCCTTGATAGAGTTCTTCATTTTGATCTAGAGGAAATTTATATGTATTATGCGGTGAATTGCATTGAAAATCCTTATATTGCCAATTACATAAAGAAAAGAAAGCAAATAGAAGATGAAGAGAACACTAATGAAAGGGAAGAAACTTCCCAATATCCTCCTATTATTTCTTATGATGAATTAGGTAACGAGGAGGAGCTTTCTATTTAACCAATCTCATCAATAAGGAGCTCAAAAAAGAGGGATAAACCCGCACATGATGTGAAGAAGAAAAAGAAAAAATGGAGAAGCAAAGGTAAAAATGTATCCCTCCCAAATTATGTTGCTCCTACTACTCATTGTGATGATGATAATTGCTATACTATTGGTGTTATCCATACTATTAATGATGAGAGTGATTATGCTTATGATATGAAAAGGCCCAAGATTGGGGACGCTATGTTTGATGAAGATGATGTTTTTGAGAATATATTTGCTGCAATTAATGTTTGTCCCAAGCTTGGGGATGCTACGTTTAATGAACATGATATTTTTAGTCTCCCAAGTTTTGATATGCAAAGTTGTTATGATGATAGCATGCCTTCTACCTATGATGATTATATTGATGAAAGTGGGTTTGGAAGAGTGTCAACTTTAGGAAGTAATGATCCCACTATTTTGGAGGGTGTTGAATCTTATAATATTTATGAAAGTGGATTTGGAGAGGTCATGACTTTATTTAGTGATGAGTCCACTATCTTGGAAGAGGTTTCAATCGATTATGATGAGAATAAAGTTGCTACTTATGATGATTATTGTGATGAAACTTATGCTATAAAAAGTAGTGATGATTATATTTATAAAACTTGTCATGATTATTATTACCCTTTTTCTAAACATTAATCTTTTAATGTGGAAACAATTTATAGTATTCGAGTCTCTTATGATACTTCCACTATTTCGAATGAGAAGAATTTTGCTTATGTGGAGAGTAGTAAAAGTTCTATGCAAGTAGATCATGAAAATAATTCACTAGGTGCTGGTTATATTGTTGAATTCATTCATGATGCTACTGAAAATTATTATGAGGGAGGAACATATGCTTGTAGGAATTGCAATAATATCAAGTTTCCTCTCTATGTGCTTAAAGTTTTAAAGTTATGCTTGTTTTGCCTTCCTATGCTAGTTGATTATTGTTCCCATAAGTTGTTTGCTCACAAAATCCCTATGCATAGGAAGTGGGTTAGACTTAAATGTGCTAGTCATATTCTTCATGATGCTCTCTTTATGTTTCAATTCTTATCTTTTATGTGAGCATCATTGAAATCATCATGCCTAGCTAGGGGCGTTAAACGTTAGCGCTTGTTGGGAGGCAACCCAATTTTATTTTAGTTTCTTGCTTTTAGTTCTGTTTAGTAGTAAATAAATCATCTAGATTATGTTTAGATGTGGTTTTGTGTTTTAATTAGTGTTTGTGCCAAGTAGAACCTTTGGGAAGACTTGGGTGAAGTCTTTATGATCATGCTGTAAAAAACAGAAACTTTAGCGCTCACGAGATTAGCTAAAACTTTTTACTGGAGAGTGCTATTTAGTTTATTATTTTTGCATATGATTACTAGACAAATTACTCAGGTCCACCAATTTATTTTAGAATTTTTAGAGTTCCATAAGTTTGTGTTAGTTGCAGATTACTACAGACTGTTCTGTTTTTGACAGATTCTGTTTTTCGTGTGTTGTTTGCTTATTTTGATGACTCTATGGCTAGTAAAATAGTTTATAAACCATAGAGAAGTTGGAATACAGTAGATTTAACACCAACATAAATAAATAATGAGTTAATTACAGTACCTTGAAGTGGTGTTTTGTTTTCTTTCGCTAACGGAGCTCATGAGATTTTCTGCTAAGTTTGGTGTTGTGAAGTTTTCAAGTTTTGGGTAAAGATTCGATGGACTATGGAGTAAGGAGTGGAAAGAGCCTAAGCTTGGGGATGCCCAAGGCACCCCAAGGTAATATTCAAGGACAACCAAGAGCTTAAGCTTGGGGATGCCCCAGATGGCATCCCCTCTTTCGTCTTCGTTCATCGGTAACTTTACTTGGAGCTATATTTTTATTCACCACATGATATGTGTTTTGCTTGGAGCGTCATTTTATTTTCTTTAGCTTTGCTTTCTGTTTGAATAAAATACTAAGATCTGTAATTATTAATTGGGAGAGTCTTCACATAGTTGTATAATTATTCGACTACTCATTGATCTTCACTTATATCTTTCGGAGTAGTTTGTCATTTGCTCTAGTGCTTCACTTATATCCTTTTAGAGCACGGCGGTGGTTTTATTTTGAAGAAATAGATGAACTCTCGTGCTTCACTTATATTATTTTGAGAGTCTTTAGAACAGCATGGTAATTTACTTTGGTTATGAATTTAGTCCTAATATGATGGGCATCCAAGAGGGATATAATAAAAACTTTCATATAAAGTGCATTGAATACTATGAGAAGTTTGATTCCTTATGATTGTTGTGAGATATGAAGGTGGTGATATTAGAGACATGCTAGTGAGTAGTTGTGAATTTGAGAGATGCTTGTGTTAAAGTTTGTGATTCCCGTAGCATGCACGTATGGTGAACCGTTATGTGATGAAGTCGGAGCATGATTTATTTATTGATTGTCCTCCTTATGAGTGGCGGTCGGGGACGAGCGATGGTATTTTCCTACCAATTTATCCCCCTAGGAGCATGCGCGTAGTACTTCATTTCGATAATTAATAGATTTTTGCAATAAGTATATGAGTTCTTTATGACTAATGTTGAGTCCATGGATTATACGCACTCTCACCCTTCCACCATTGCTAGCCTCTGTAATACCGCGCACCTTTCGCCGGTATCATACACCCACCATATACCTTCCTCAAAACAGCCACCATACCTACCTATTATGGCATTTCCATAGCCATTCTGAGATATATTGCCATGCAACTTTCCACTGTTCCGTTTATTATGACACGCTCCATGATTGTCATATTGCTTTGCATGATCGTGTAGTTGACATCGTATTTGTGGCAAAGCCACCGTTCATAATTCTTTCATACATGTCACTCATGAGTCATTGCATATCCCGGTACACCGCCGGAGGCATTCACATAGAGTCATATTGTTGTTCTAAGTATTGAGTTGTAATTCTTGAGTTGTAAGAAAATAAAAGTGTGATGATCATCATTATTAGAGCATTGTCCCAGTGAGGAAAGGATGATGGAGACTATGATTCCCCCACAAGTCGGGATGAGACTCCGGACGAAAAAAAAGAGAAAAAAAGAGGCCATAAAAAAAGAGAAAAGGCCCAAAAAAATATATAAAAAATGAGAGAAAAAGAGAGAAGGGACAATGCTACTATCCTTTTACCACACTTGTGCTTCAAAGTAGCACCATGATCTTCATGATAGAGAGTCTCCTATGATATCACTTCCATATACTAGTGGGAATCTTTCATTATAGAACTTGGCTTGCATATTCCAATGATGGGCTTCCTCAAAATGCCCTAGGTCTTTGTGAGCAAGCGAGTTGGACGCACACCCACTTAGTTTCTTTTGTTGAGCTTTCATACACTTATAGCTCTAGTGCATCCGTTGCATGGCAATCCCTACTCACTCACATTGATATCTATTGATGGGCATCTCCATAGCCCATTGATACGCCTAGTTGATGTGAGACTATCTTCTCCTTTTTTTCTTCTCCACAACCACCATTCTATTCCACCTATAGTGCTATGTCCATGGCTCACGCTCATGTATTGCGTGAAGATTGAAAAAGTTTGAGAACATCAAAAGTATGAAACAATTGCTTGGCTTGTCATCGGGGCTGTGCATGATTTAAATACTTTTTGTGGTGAAGATAGAGCATAGCCAGACTATATGATTTTGTAGGGATAACTTTCTTTGGCCATGTTATTTTGAGAAGACATGATTGCTTTGTTAGTATGCTTGAAGTATTATTATTTTCATGTCAATATTAAACTTTTGTCTTGAATCTTATGGATCTGAATATTCTTGCCACAATAAAGAGAATTACATTGATAAATATGTTAGGTAGCATTCCACATCAAAATTTTTGTTTTTATCGTTTACCTACTCGAGGACGAGCAGGAATTAAGCTTGGGGATGCTGATACGTCTCCAACGTATTTATAATTTTTGATTGTTCCATGCTATTATATTATCTGTTTTGGATGTTTATGGGCTTTATTAAACACTTTTGTATTATTTTTGGGACTAACCTATTAACCCAGAGCCCAGTGCCAGTTCCTGTTTTTTCCCTTGTTTCAGTGTTCTGAAGAAAAGGAATATCAAACGGAGTCGAAACGGAATGAAATCATCCGGAGAAGTTATTTTTGGAAGGAAAGCAACCCGGGAGACTTGGAGTGCACGTCAGGAAAGCAACGAGGGAGGCACGAGGTAGGGGGATGCGCCCTCCACCCTCGTGGACCCCTCGTGGCTCCCCTGACGTACTTCTTTCACCTATATATATATATCCATATACCCTAAAACGATCGGGGAACATAATAGATCGGGAGTTCCGCCACCGCAAGCCTCTGTAGCCACCAAAAACCTCTCGGGAGCCCGTTCCGACACCCTGCCGGAGGGGGGGATCCCTCACCGGTGGCCATCTTCATCATCCCGGCGCTCTCCATGACGAGGAGGGAGTAGTTCACCCTCGGGGCTGAGGGTATGTACTAGTAGCTATGTGTTTGATCTCTCTCTCTCGTGTTCTTGATTTGGCACGATCTTGATGTATCGCGAGCTTTGCTATTATAGTTGGATCTTATGTTTCTTCTCCCCCTCTACTCTCTTGTAATGGATTGAGTTTTCCCTTTGAAGTTATCTTATCGGATTGAGTCTTTAATGATTTGAGAACACTTGATGTATGTATTGTCGTGCGTATTTGTGGTGACAATGGGATATCACGTGATTCACTTGATGTATGTTTTGGTGATCAACTTGCGGGTTCCGCCCATGAACCTATGCATAGGGGTTGGCACACGTTTTCATCTTGATTCTATGGTAGAAACTTTGGGGCACTCTTTGAGGTTCTATGTGTTGGTTGAATAGATGAATCTGAGATTGTGTGATGCATATCGTATAATCATACCCACGGATACTTGAGTGACCTTAGAGTATCTAGGTGACATTAGGGTTTTGGTTGATTTGTATCTTAAGGTGTTATTCTAGTACGAACTCTAGGGCTGTTTGTGACACTTATAGGAATAGCCCAATGGATTGATTGGAAAGAATAACTTTGAGGTGGTTTCGTACCCTACCATAATCTCTTCGTTTGTTCTCCGCTAATAGTGACTCTTTGTTGCATGTTAAGGGATAGTTATATGATCCAGTTATGTTATTATTGTTGAGAGAACTTGCACTAGTGAAAGTATGAACCCTAGGCCTTGTTTCCTAGCATTGCAATACCGTTTGTGCTCACTTTTATCATTAGTTACCTTGCTGTTTTTATATTTTCAGATTACAAAAACCTATATCTACCATCCATATTGCACTTGTATCACCATCTCTTCGCCGAACTAGTGCACCTATACAATTTACCATTGTATTGGGTGTGTTGGGGACACAAGAGACTCTTTGTTATTTGGTTGCAGGGTTGTTTGAGAGAGACCATATTCATCCTACACCTCCCACGGATTGATAAACCTTAGGTCATCCACTTGAGGGAAATTTGCTACTGTCCTACAAACCTCTGCACTTGGAGGCCCAACAACGTCTACAAGGAGAAGGTTGCGTAGTAGACATCACATGGAACCTCCGCGATCTGCACACGTTCAGCTCGGTGACGTCCCTCGTACTCTTGATCCAGCCGAGGCCGAGGGAGAGTTCCGTCAGCATGACGGCATGGTGGCGGTGTTGATGAAGTTACCGACGCAGGGCTTCGCCTAAGCACTGCAACGATATGACCGAGGTGGAAATCTGTGGAGGGGGGCACCACACACGGCTAAGTCAACTGTCAACTTGTGTGTCTATGGGGTTCCCCCCTCCCCTGTATATAAAGGAGGGGAGGAGGGGGCCGGCCGGCCCTCATGGTGCGCCCCAAGAGGGGATTCCTACTCCTACTAGGAGTAGGTTTCCCCCCTTTCCTAGTCCTAATAGGAGGGGGAAGGAAGGGGGAAGAGGAGAGGAAGGAAAGGGGGGCCGGCCCCATTCCCAATTCAGATTGGGCTTGGGGGGCGCGCACCCACCTCTTGGCCACCTCCTCTCTCTCCCACTAAAGCCCATGTAGGCCCATATAGCCCCCGGGGGGTTTCGGTAAACCCTCGGTACTCCGGTATATGCCCGAACTCATTTGAAACCTTTCCGTTGTCCAAACATAACCTTCCAATATATCAATCTTCATGTATCAACCATTTTGAGACTCCTCGTCATGTCCGTGATCACATCCGGGACTCTGAACTACCTTCGGTACATCAAAACACATAAACTCATAATACCGATCGTCATCGAACGTTAAGCGTGCGGACCCTACGGGTTCGAGAACTATGTAGACATGACCGAGACTCACTTCCGGTCAATAACCAATAGCGGAACCTGGATGCTCATATTGGTTCCTACATATTCTACGAAGATCTTTGTCGGTCAAACCGCATAACAACATACGTTGTTCCCTTTGTCATCGGTATGTTACTTGCCCAAGATTCGATCGTCGGTATCATCATACCTAGTTCAATCTCGTTACCGACAAGTCTCTTTACTTGTTCTATAATGCATCATCCTGCAACTAACTCATTAGTCACATTTCTTGCAAGGCTTATAGTGATGAGCATTACCGAGAGGGCCTAGAGATACCTCTCTGACAATCGGAGTGACAAATCCTAATCTCGATCTATGCGAACTCAACAAACACCATCGGAGACACCTGTAGATCATCTTTATAATCACCCAGTTACGTTGTGACGTTTGATAGCACACTAGGTGTTCCTCCGGTATTCAGGAGTTGCATAATCTCATAGTCATAGGAACATTTATAAGTCATGATGAAAGCCATAGCAATAAACTAAACGATCATAGTGCTAAGCTAATGGATGGGTCTTGTCCATCACATCATTCTCTAATGATGTGATCCCGTTCATCAAATGAAAACACATGTCTATGGCTAGGAAACTTAACCATCTTTGATTAACGAGCTAGTCAAGTAGATGCATACTAGGGACACTCTGTTTGTCTATGTATTCACACATGTACTAAGTTTCCGATTAATACAATTGTAGCATGAATAATAAACATTTATCATGATATAAGGAAATATAAATAACAACTTTATTATTGCCTCTAGGGCCTATTTCCTTCAGTCTCCCACTTGCACTAGAGTCAATAATCTAGTTCACATCGTCATGTGATTTCACACCAATAGTTCACATCTTTAAGTGATTAGTTCACATCTCCATGTGACTAATACCCAAAGGGTTTACTAGAGTCAATAATCTAGTTCACATTGCTATGTGATTAACACCCAAAGAGTGATCATGTTTTGCTTGTAAGAGAAGTTTAGTCAACGGGTCTGCCACATTCAGAGCCGTGTGTATTTTGCAAATTTTCTATGTCTACAATACTTTGCACGGAGCTACTCTAGCTAATCGCTCCCACTTTCAATATGTATCTGGATCGAGACTTAGAGTCATCCAGATCGGTGTCAAAGCTTGCATCGATGTAACTCTTTACGACGAACTCTTTGTCACCTCCATATCCGAGAAACATTTCCTTATTCCACTAAGGATAATTTTGACCGTTGTTACGTGATCCACTCCTGGGTTACTATTGTACCCTCTTGCCAAACTCATGGTGAGGTACACAATAGGTCTTGTACACAGCATAGCATACTTTATAGAACCTATGACTAAGGCATAGGGAATGACTTTTCATTCTCTTTCTATTTTCTGCCGTGGTCAGGTTTTGAGTCTTTACTCAACTTCATATCTTGCAACACAGGCAAGAACTCCTTCTTTGACTGTTCCATTTTGAACTACTTCAAGAATCTTGTCAAGGTATGTACTCATTGAAAAAATTTATCAAGCGTCCTTATCTATCTCTATAGATCTTGATGCTCAATATGTAAGTAGCTTTACCAAGGTCTTTCTTTGAAAAACTCCTTTCAAACACTCCTTTATGCTTTCCAGAAAATTCTACATTATTTCCGATCAACAATATGTCATTCACATATACTTATCAGAAATTCTGTAGTGCTCCCACTCACTTTCTTATAAATACAGGCTTCACCGCAAGTCTGTATAAAACTATATACTTTGATCAACTCATCAAAGCGTATATTCCAACTCCGAGATGCTTGCACCAGTCCATAGATGGATCGCTGGAGCTTGCACATTTTGTTAGCACCTTTAGGATTGACAAAACCTTCTGGTTGCATCACATACAACTCTTCTTTAATAAATCCATCAAGGAATGTAGTTGTGATATCCATTTGCCGGATTTCATAAAATGCGGCAATTGCTAACATGATTCGGACAGACTTAAGCATCGATACGAGTGAGAAAATCTCATTGTAGTCAACACCTTGAACTTGTCGAAAACCTTGTGACAATTCGAGCTTTGTAGATAGTAACACTACTGTCAGCGTTCGTCTTCCTCTTGAAAGATCCATTTATTCTCAATGGCTTGCTGATCATCGAGCAAGTCAACCAAAGTCCATACTTTGTTCTCATACATGGATCCCATCTCAGATTTCATGGCCTCAAGCCATTTTGTGGAATCTGGGCTCATCATCGCTTCCTCATAGTTCATAGGTTCGTCATGGTCAAGTAACATGACCTCCAGAACAGGATTACCGTACCACTCTTGTTGGGGATATAACTATTGGGTTAACCCGCCCAGGAGGGGCCGGGTTAAGTCCCTAGCGGTTCATAGGACAAAGCCCATGAATATGCTTAAGACGGTAGCTCATTACGTAGACTCATCAAGGGCCTGGAGCCCAAAGGCGACTTAAGGCCCAGACAAGTGTAAACCGCCATATATGTGTAACTTGTATTATAAGGCATGCGCAGTTAGTCACCGAGCCGGACACGTTGTTTATGAGCCGGCAGGGACTCTGTAAGCTGTCGGGCGTCGACCTGTGTATATAAAGGGACGACCCGACGGCGACTTAGGACAAGAGACAACAGATCGAAAGCTAGGTCAAGCGTATTCGCTCCCTGGCAATCAAGACATAAGCAATACCACCTCAAACTGGATTAGGCCTTTACCTTCACCGCAAGGGGCCGAACCAGTATAAACTCCTTGTGTCCTTTGTCCCGTTTAACCCCTTTAAGCTAACCCTGTTGCGATGGCTCCACGACTAAGTCCTCACACTAGGACATCTGACGTGACAATTCCACGACAGTTGGCGCCCACTGTGGGGCCAGCACACGATGGTTTCGAGTTCTTACAGGGCAGCTTCGAAGGGATCAAGGGATATGTTGTGGGCCAGATGACCAAGAGTCGTCGCGGCAAGCTCTACATCGACGACGCAGGCTGGGGCCCCAAGGCCGGCTCAATCGAGTACGGGTACCGGGTCCCCTTCGACGGAATCCACGTCTTCATCGGCAAGATCGGTGAACTGGGCCATGAGCTGGACATCTGCACTGACATCATCGAGACGGCTCAGCGTGCACGACCCGCCCGGGTTCAACCCGCCGTGAAGCGCGCCTTTGTTGGATTCATTCATGGGGGAGAATTTGAGGAAGGATCCATGTCTGGTGGTGAGACGGCCATCTATTCTGATGGTGAGTCATCCACGGGCGAGACTACTTCATTGTATCAACTGCAGGACGACCGGCTTGGGGGATGTTCCGATGGCGACAGTATTTTGGACCCCTATGAGCCGCCGAACCGGGTCGCGATTTTCATGGCCGGTACACAACCAATACAGAATGCTTCGGCCACAGCGGCAATGGTTTCCGGGTCAGCAACGGCGACGGCAGTCGGGGCAGGAGGTCCTGCGCGCCCGCCGGCTCAGGTCTTGTCTGACTTATTGGACACTTTGACAACATTGTTGACAGCAGAGGTTAACCCGGCAAATCAAACTCAACATAATGCGGAAGTTGCAAAACTACGAGATGAGATAGCTCAAGCCAAAGAAGATCTGGCAGCGGAGGACGCGAGGATGACTGCGGAACGAGCCGCTTTGGATGCTCAGGCGCAACGAATCCAAGCTGATTCCTACCGGCTCTCCTTGGATCAGAACGCTTCAAACGAAGTCTTGAGGAGAAGGCACCGAAGTCGCCTGCCTCCGGTTTACGAGGCGAGGAACCTCTTCAACACACCTGGTGCAGGGACGAGTGACCCGGCAGGGGTAAACTGGGCAGTAACCGCGCTTGGGACTGGAGCGCCGGCTCAACCACGCACGACGGACCCGCCTCGTTAGAATAATATCCCACTACAACATGTGCCGACGCCACCGGGTCATTATTCTAACCCTCTGGATAACATGATCGCTGCGGCGTCGCGATTGGCGGCTCTCCCAGTTGAAGGCGAATCTCCGGCTACGGTTGAAACACGGAGGGCTAGAGAGCTTCTTCAAACAGCATTGGTGCAGCAGGGGGCTTATCCTTACAGTCGTGAGAGGATCCATTCAACCCCTCGCCCAAGCCGGAGTTATAGCAGACACATTGATTCACCGGCCGTTTCAAGCAGTGAGAGACACCGTAACCCGCCCCGTGGACATGACCCGGCGCGCGGTGGTGTTAATGCTCAGAATTTGGTGGACCAGGGCAGAGCGCACCGGGAAGATGAGCTGGCGGCTCAGCAAGGGGCTCATCAACGTTCCCCGGTTTATCCAACAACTTCAGTGGAGACGGGGGTAACCTCCAGAACCTTGGGAGTGCCATGTTTAGTGTCGGCTTTACGCAATGTATGTTTGCCCAAGGATTTCAAGGGTCCTCGTAAGGTGCCCAACTACACAGCCGACTTACCCCCTGAAGCATGGGTTGAGAGTTATGAGATGGCAATGGAGCTGTTGGATGTTGACGATGCTGCATGCGCTAAGTACTTCACGATGATGTTGGAAGGGACGGCCCGCACTTGGTTGAAAGGGCTGCCTGCTAACTCCATTGGATCGTGGACCGAGTTAAAGGCCCGGTTTATCTAGAATTTTAAAGATACATGCAAGCAACCTATGTCGATTGTGGATCTGGATTCCTGTATCCAAGAAGGCAAGAAGAAGGCGAGTCAACAACCCATTGGGTGCGCCAGGTCTCGACTATCCTGCATTCGTCGGATCACATCAATGCCGGCTCAGCGGTCTTGATGTTGGAGAAGAATTGTCGTTTTATGCCCCTTAAGCAGAAGTTAGGGCGGCTCAAGCGCCACTGCAATGACATGGGGGAGCTGATGGCGGCTCTGGTTAAGTATGCCGACTCTGACGGTACCAAGGACCCTGAGTCTGAGGAAAAGCCGGGAAAGGGAAAGAAGAGTGGCGGTAATACAGGGCAGCAGCATAATCCGGTGAGTTAGGGAGGCAACGGTAAGCGCAAAGCTGATAATAATCTAGATTTTGTGCCTAACACCAACACGCAGAATAATGGACAACGGCGTAAGGGAAAGCCACCTCCACGGATTGGGGGTCAGGCTTCGATCTTGAGCGGCAGCTGAATATGCCCTGTCCGAGGCATGGTACACGGGAAAGGCCATCCACTCACCTCCAGAAGGATTGCTTCATTATGAAGGAGTACAGAAATTCCAATCTTTTTCAAAACAATCATGGGCCAGACAGCGGTTCAGGTCCCGGCTCTCACGGCCCGGGTTATGGTGGTGGAGGTTCTAATTCCGGTTTTCAAAGCCAAGGTAATCAAAGTGGTTACAATCAACAAAACAATCAGGGAAATCAGCAGCAGCAATCTGGTTATCAGAGTAACCCGAAGCAGCTGAATAGTGGGCAGTACCACATCTTCACCACAAGTTTATGCAAGCGGGATCAGAAGCTCCATAAAAGGGCAGTAAACACCGTTGAGCCGGTGGTTCCCCGTTACTTGCGATGGTCTGAGCAGCCCATTGTGTGGAGTCGTGAAGATCACCCGCCCCGGGTTGATAATCCGGATCACTTGGCTTTAGTGGTGGCGCCTCAGGTTGGAGGATACAAATTCACCAAGGTACTCATGAATGGAGGCAGCAGTATCAATATCCTTTACTATGAGACTTTTCGCCGCATGGGATTGACTGACAAAATCTTAAGCCATCGAATACAGTTTTTCACGGTGTGGTGCCTGGTAAGTCGGCGTATCCGGTTGGTAAAATATCTTTGGAGGTTGCTTTTGGAGATGACTATGATTCCAAATCTGAGACGTTGACCTTTGAAGTGGTTAAGATCAAGAGCCCTTATCATGCTCTGTTTGGGCGGCCGGCTTATGCTAAGTTCATGGCAAGGCCTTGTTACGTCTATTTGCAACTGAAGATGCCAGGTCACAAGGGCACTATAACAGTGCATGGGAGTCGCAAAGTAGCCTTAGAGTGTGAAGGAGGCGATGCTGCTTATGCCGAGTCTGTTTGTGCGACAGAGGAGTTGAAGTTTTACAAAGATAATGTTAACCCGACAGATATGACATCTTTAAAGAAGCCAACCACAGAGAATGACCCTTTGTTTAAGTTTAAGTCGGCAGATGACACCAAGCTAGTTGACTTTGTTCCTGGCGACTCATCCAAGCAGTTCAGTATCAGTGCTAATTTGGATCCGAAATAGGAAAGCGCGCTCGTCGAGTTCATCCATGAGAACCGGAACATCTTTGCATGGAAACCTTCTGACATGCCAGGTGTGCCAAGGGAACTCGCTGAGCACACTCTTAATATCGATCCAAAGTTTAAACCGGTCAAGCAATTTCTTCGTCATTTCAATGAAGAAAGGCGTAAGGCCATTGGTGAAGAAGTGGCCCGGCTCTTAGCGGCTGGGTTCATTGTTGAAGTTTTTCATCCTGAGTGGTTGGCTAACCCGGTGCTGGTGCTTAAGAAGAACGGCACTTGGCGTATGTGTGTGGATTACACGGACTTAAATAAGGCTTGTCCGGCTGATCCTTTTGCTCTCCCTCGTATTGATCAAATTATTGATGCTACGGTGGGTTGTGAGCGTTTGAGCTTTTTGGATGCTTATTCTGGTTATCATCAGATCAAAATGGCAGTTAAGGACCAGGAGAAGACAACTTTCATTACTCTGTTCAGAGCCTTTTGCTATGTGTCCATGCCTTTTGGGCTCAAGAGTGCCCAGGCGACTTACCGACGATGTGTGCAAAATTGCCTTCATAATCAAATCGGGCGTAATGTTCATGCTTATGTGGATGACATTGTGGTGAAATCTAGAAAGAAGGAAACCCTGATTGATGATTTGAGGGAGACCTTTGATAATCTCCGGGTTTATAAGATGATGCTTAACCCGGCCAAGTGTGTTTTTGGTGTACCAGCTAGTAAGCTTTTGGGTTTTCTGGTTTCCAACAGAGGCATTGAAGCTAACCCGGAGAAGATCAAGGCTATTACTTCCTTGGCTAAGCCGGCATGTGTCGATGATGTTCAATGTCTGGCAGGTCATATTGCGGCCTTAAGCCGGTTCATAAGCCGGTTGGGTGAGAAGGCTATACCGCTGTACCAGATGATGAAGAAAACATATCACTTTGTCTGGAGTGATGCTGCTAATCAAGCATTTGAGGACTTGAAGAAACAGTTGGCTGAGCCGCCCGTTCTGGCTGCTCCCATTGAGAAAGAGCCTTTGCTGTTATATGTGGCTGCCAATAGCCGAGCTGTTAGTGTTGCTATTGTGGTGGAAAGGAAGGAAACAGGAAAAGAATATCCGGTTCAATGGCCAGTTTACTATATCAGTGAGGTCCTTACTGAGTCCAAACAGAGGTATCCACATTGGCAGAAGCTTGTGTATGGGGTCTTTATGGCTAGTTGGAAGCTTAAGCAGTATTTTCTGGGTCATCCTATCACTGTGGTTAGTTCTACCCCCTTAGGGGATATCATTCAAAACAGAGAAGCCACGGGTCGGGTAGCCAAGTGGGCCATTGAGCTTGGACCTCATGGTTTAAAGTATGTGCCCCGTACAACCATCAAATCTCAAGCACCTGTGGATTTTATCAATGATTGGACAGAATTGCAGATGCCTGAGGAGAAGCTGGATAACACATATTGAACTATTCACTTTGATGGGTCCAGGCAGTTGGAAGGCTCGGGGGCTGGAGTTGTACTAACTTCCCCACGAGGTGATAAGTTTTCTTATGTTCTCCGATTGATGTTCCCTTGTACTAACAATGTAGCTGAGTATGAGACCTTGCTCCATGGTCTTCCGATGGCTAAGGAGATGTAACGCCCGGATAATCAAGCTACAGTAATCCCACGCTAATGGTGCCACGTCACCACGGTTACTGTTGCTAATCTATCGTTAGATCAAAACCGGTCCAAAACTCAAATTCAAAGTTTGGTAAATAATAAAAGTTTTCAAACATTAAAATAAAAATGTTCGGTTTGTACTAAATATTGCATATGTAAATATGGTGTAATAAACACATTTTTATAAAATGTCTAAATAATTTAAATTGAAAGAAAATAGAAAAGAAAATAAATAAAAGAAAGAAAATACAAAAGAGAAAACAAACAAAAAAAGAGGAAAGAAAACCCACTCGGGCTCCGGCCCAGCAGACCATTGGGCCAAACCACCCGGCCGGCCCACCCCGCACCCCATAACCTCCCCCCACTCCCCCACTCACCCACCGA
>NC_057796.1:103587464-103636094 GCF_018294505.1 Triticum aestivum
TCGGCTCCGCTCTCTGCTGCCGCGGCTCACCCCCACTGCCGCGCCCCGCCTTGGCTCCCTGCCCTGCCATGGCCTGCCTCCCCTCTCGCCTGCAGCCGGCGCCCAGCCCGCCTCGCTGGCGCTGGCGCGCGCGCCTGCTGCACCGCCCGGGTCCGCCCTCCCTGGCCGTTGCCCACGGCGGGCAAACGCCACCGCGCCCTGGTGGCCTCGCCTCGCCTCCCCGGTCGGGCTCGGCCCCGCACGGGTGTGCCCGTAACCGCATCGATGGCGCCCGCTAACCCACTAAGGCCCTTTGGCCCAATGACACAGAGGCCCACGCCCCAGAACGTTTTTAGAAAGAAGAAAAAATAATAAAAATAAATTTAAATTTAATTAATTAATTAGTTAACAAAATTAATTAAGTTAATTAATCCTATTTAATTAATCTAATTAACCTGTTAGTTTAATTAAACAGTAATTAGTTTAACCTAAACCCTAATTAACCTAACAGTGTATGACAGGTGGGTCCCACTGGGCCCACACGTCAGTTTGACCAGTCAACACCTCTGTTGACTGCTGACGTCATGATGACGTCAGCAAACACTGTTCTCGATAATGTTGAATTAAAATAATTAAATTAATCCTAAAAATGATTTAAATCTTTTAAAATTAATATAAAATAAACCGTAGCTCGGATGGAAAAACTTTGTACATGAAAGTGGCTCAGAACGACGAGACAAATCCGGATGCGCAGCCCGTTCATCCGCCACACATCCCTAACATATCGAACTCGCAACTTTCCCCCTCCGGTTCATCTGTCCGAAAACGCAAAACACCGGGGATACTTTCCCGGATGTTTCCCCCCTTCGCCGGTATCACCTACTACCGCGATTGGGCACGCCTAGCATCACGCTTTGTCATGTCATGCATCGTCATGCATTTGTTTGCATTGTATTTATTGTTTCTTCCCCCTCTTCTCTCGCTAGACACCGAGACCGACGCCGCTGCTACCCAGTACGACTACGGTGTTGGCGACCCCTCCTTCTTGCTAGAGCAACCAGGCAAGCCCCCCCCCTTGATCACCAGACATCGCCTATTCTTCTCTATACTGCTTACATTAGAGTAGTGTAGCCTGTTACTGCTTTCCGTTTATCCTATCCTGATGCATAGCCTGTCCTTGCTACTACTGTTGTTACCTTTACCTACAATCCTAAATGCTTAGTATAGGATGCTAGTATTCCATCAGTGGACCTACATTCTTGTCCGTCTGCCATGCTATACTATCGGGCCGTGATCACTCGGGAGGTGATCACGGGTTTATACTATATACTTTATACATGATACATGTGGTGACTAAAGTCGGGTCGGCTCGTGGAGCACCCGCGAGTGATTCACGGATTGGGGGCTGAAAGGACCTTTGTCCCAACGGCCCTCTGTGTGGATCTTTGTGGCGGAGCAACAGGGCAGGTTGAGACTACCTAGGTGAGAGGTGGGCCTGGCCCTGGTCGGCGTCCGCGGTTACTTCAAAATAACACGCTTAACGAGTTCTTGGTATTTGATCTGAGTCTGGCCATTTGGTCTATACGCACTAACCAACTACGTGGGAAAGTTATGGGCACTCGACGTCGTGGTATCAGCCGAAGCCTTCGTGACGTCAGCGACTAAGCGGCGCGCGCCGCATTGGACCGTAAGCTCGCGCTTGTATTAAGGGGGCTAGGTCTGCTTCCGGCCGTGTTCGCAACGTGCAGGTGTGCAATGGCCGATGGGCCCAGACCCCTGCGCCATAGGATTTAGACCGGCGTGCTGACCTCTCTGTTGTGCCTAGGTAGGGCTGCGACGTGTTGATCTTCCGAGGCCGGGCATGACCCAGGAAAGTGTGTCCAGCCAAATGGGATCGAACGTGTTGGGTTATGTGGTGCACCCATGCAGGGAAGTTTATCTATTCGAATAGCCGTGTCCCTCGGTAAAAGGACGACCCGGAGTTGTACCTTGACCTTATGACAACTAGAACCGGGTACTTAATAAAACACACCCTTCCAAGTGCCAGATACAACCCGGTGATTGCTCTCTCACAGGTCGACGAGGAGAGGATCGTTGGGTTAGGATTATGCTATGCGATGATACTTGTTGAACTTACCATCTACTCTCTTCTACATGCTGCAAGATGGAGGCTGCCACAAGCGTAGTCTTCGACAGGACTAGCTATCCCCCTCTTATTCTGGCATTCTGAAGTTCAGTCCACCGATATTGCCTCTTTACACATATACCCATGCATATGTAGTGTAGATCCTTGCTTGCGAGTACTTTGGATGAGTACTCACGGTTCCTTTTCTCCCTCTTTTCCCCCTTTCCCTTCTACCTGGTTGTTGCAACCAGATGCCGGAGCCCAGGAGCCAGACGCCACCGTCGACGATGACTCCTACTACCCCGGAGGTGCCTACTACTACGTGCAGGCCGCTGACGACGACCAGGAGTAGTTTAGGAGGATCCCAGGCAGGAGGCCTGCGCCTCTTTCGATCTGTATCCCAGTTTGTGCTAGCCTTCTTAAGGCAAACTTGTTTAACTTATGTCCGTACTCAGATATTGTTGCTTCCGCTGACTCGTCTATGATCGAGCACTTGTATTCGAGTCCTCGAGGCCCCTGGCTTGTATTATGATGCTTGTATGACTTATTTTATTTTTAGAGTTGTGTTGTGATATCTTCCCGTGAGTCCCTGATCTTGATCGTACACGTTTGCGTGTATGATTAGTGTACGATTGAATCGGGGGCATCACAGGAGATGAGCTTAAGCCGGGTGAGGTGTTTCGGCGACTCAGATCTGGTGGCTCAGCAAGTTTCTGGCACTTGGGATTCTAAGGATCCACTCATGGCGGCTTATTGTCGAGAGGTCGATGCTATTGCGGGTCACTTTAAGGGTTATCAGGTTGAACTTGTTGATCGCAGGAAAAATGAGGCGGGTGATGCTTTAAGCCGGTTAGGGTCTCAGCGTAAGCCGGGGCCACCTAATACTTTCCTGGATATTCTGCATAACCCTTCTGTTAAATTGCCTACAGAGGAGGATCTTGCTATTCCTGACCCAGAAGCACAACTAGTGGCGGCTCTTCATGCTATTCCTGATTGGACAGTTCCATATTTGTCTTATATGACTCGGGGCGAGTTACCTAAGGATGAAACTTTGGCCAGGCAGATAACCCGGCGGTCTAAGTCAATGACTATTGTCAATGGAGAGTTGCATCATCGCAGTGTTACACGGGTGTTTCAACGTTGTGTTTCTCCTGAAGAAGGCTGTGAGATTCTGCGAGAGATTCATGAAGGAGATTGTGGTCATCATGCCGACTCTAAGTCCCTTGTAGCCAAGGCTTTCCATCATGGGTTTTATTGGCTGACGGCTCACGCCGATGTTGAGGATCTAGTCAGTAAATGTGATGGGTGTCAGAAGTTGTCACGCCGAGCTCACATGTCGGCTCAAGAATTGAGGATGATTCCAATCACTTGTCCGTTTGCAGTCTGGGGGCTCGATATGGTTGGGCCTTTCAAAAGGTCCAAAGATAAAAACACACACCTCCTGTTGGCGGTTGACAAGTTTACAAAGTGGGTTGAGGCAGAGCCAGTTAGTAAATGTGACGCAGCGACGGCGGTTCAATTTATCAAAAAGGTGATTTTCTGTTTTGGCTTTCCCCACAGCATTATAACTCATAATGGCACTAATCTATCCAAGGGCGCTATGGAAGAATTTTGTCAACGTGAGCATATCCGGCTTGATGTATCATCAGTGGCTCACCCCCAGTCTAATGGTCAAGCTGAGAGAGCCAATCGAGAGATCCTGAGAGGCATCAAGCCCCGGCTTATGGTTCCTTTGCAGAGGACGCCGGGTTGTTGGGTGGAGGAGTTACCTTCCATGTTATGGAGTATCAATACTACCCCCAACAGATCTACGGGTTACACGCCTTTCTTCATGGTATACGGAGCAGAGGCGGTTCTCCCAAGTAACATCCGTCACGACTCGCCCCGCGTGGCGGCTTATGTTGAAGCTGACAATGAAAAAGCATGTCAGGATGCACTTGACCTGTTAGATGAGGAGCGCGAGCTTGCGGCGGCTCATTCGGCGATTTACCAGCAAGATCTGCGCCGTTGTCACAACCGCCGGGTTAAAACCAGAACTTTTCAAGAAGGTGACTTGGTGCTCCGGCTTATCAAGGATCAATCTGATATGCACAAGCTATCCCCACCTTGGGAAGGTCCCTTTGTGGTCAGCAAAAATCTGAACAACGGGTCATACTACCTTATCGATGTTCGAGACCGCAAGGACTCATGCACGTCAGAGGAGGAAACCCGCCGGTCGTGGAATATTGCTCATCTTCAGCCTTACTATAGCTGAGCCACCGGCTCACCTGATGTACATATTTTGACAATGTATATATTATGATTAATATAATAAAGTCGGCATCCCTGATAAATCAGGGCCTGTGTCATTTCATTTCTCAGAAATTGAGTCTTTATTTTATATGATCACTTAAAGGCTTGATGCCAAATTACACGGACCAAAGAGAGTCTGTTGCACAGCATGACTCAAACATAGGTACCTGGCGAGCACATCTCACAAATATATCACTTGGGGGCTTCCTGTTCATCGAGCATAGCTATGACTACACTTGTTGATCCGGCTTACATGCCCGGAATATAATGTTACTTGGGGGCTCTTTGTTCAACGGACAAGAGTTTTTATGACCCTTGTAATAGGCTTAAAAGCCAGGCCTGGAAGCCAAGTGTATTCACCTAAAAACCCGAGTTATCCTGCCTTTTAAAGTCTGCCACTCCGCCCAGGTAATCCTGGAACGACCCGCCGTACTTTTGACAAGTCAATCTTATACAGACCATGAATTTGTCAAAGTTAAAATGACGATTGGTTATGTGAGGTCCGGCTTATAAGGTTTGTATGAAGGTTTAAGTCAGTGGCTGTGCAGCCCCTGAACACACTTGATTTTTAGGCCTGGCCGCCTGTGACAGCCTTGATTTTTTGATTTTTGATTTAAACACTTTTGAGATTCCTCTTCTATAACATATTGATACATGGTTAAAAATGAAGGAGGGCTATGCTTTCTGATTTATACATGCAATTACCCAGTGTTTATTAACCCGGCCTGGCTTTAAGACTATAAGTCGCCAGGATATAATGATTTTATACGCTTGGAAGCGCTACGCTCTAAGTTTGGGATATTACCCCTTGCTGCATATGGCGTGTTAAGCCGACGGTACGTGTCAATGTGCACAGAGCTTTGTACGCTCAAATTTTTTGGGATCTCACCCTTCTTCCACTGGTAAATTAAGCCGATGGGGTATCACAGGTATGATGTTTTTTATTAAAGGTCATGATTAAACCGGCCCTAGTTATGGACTATCTTTAGCCACCAGTTGTTTTTGATATGGTATTATGACCCATCCTGCGGTAAACCGCCAGGACCCTTGTCATGTGTTTGTGTGCAGGTACAATAAATAAGTCTGGTACACACAGTTGATGAAATCATAAACATACGTGGCAGATCTTCAACTTGACAGATCAATAGTATCACGCAGAATAAAACATGCACGATGGCATGGCAGATCAAGGGTTTAACTAAAGCCTATTACAAAGGCATTGAATGCCCCACAGGAGTAATTGTTTTAGCAGTTTCACAGAAACCATACGCTAAGCCGGCCTACGGCTTACGACTCTTCGCCATGTTGTGTTGAAGGTTGCGGCTCCTCCAGCACCGGTTCATCTGCCTCCTCTTCACCCAATGGCTGGAAGTTAGTGGTCGACCAGTCGATCCCAGTTAACGCTCTAAATACAGCTTCATCACTTATAAGTGTGGATGGATCAACATTAGGGGCATAAGTGTGCTTACGGATCGGAGGAGTCAGGACCGGAGCATCATGAGTCGGTGCCTTCACCTTCTTATTGTTGGCATCATAAACCAGTTGGTAATGTGTAAGATCAGTTTCTTCCGCCAGTTTGCTAGCCAAAGAACGCATTTCCCTCATAAGAGCGGCGAAGTCATCTGCAGTGAAGGGTGACCCATCTTCTTTTATGCTTGGGCAGCCGTTTGCCAAGTTTGCCGGTTCAAGATCAACAAGCCACGCTTTGGCCCGGGTCAGTGCAGTAAGGGCACCGGCTCTGGCAGCTGATTTTTTCAACTCCTCAATCCGTGCAGGCAGCATAGATAGTTTGTCCAACGTATCCTTGATAAGGGTTGGAGCCAGTTTGTTGTGAGCAGATGTGCAGATGACCCGCTGTGCACCAGTGTATAGTTGTTCTATGAGCGTGTAAGCAGCATTCAGCTTTTTCCGCATGTCTGAGCCAAGATGGGTAACCCGGGATCCTGCGTCATTAAGGATGTTTGTAAGCCGGGAGCATGTTGGATAAACATATGTTCAAAGATTAAGAGGAAATTATTTTATCGAAAACGACAACAGTCATGGCGTTAATTTGATGCTTTAAGCCGGCAAGCTCTGTAGATACCGATTCAAGGGCCGCTTCAGCATCTTCAGCCCTCTTCAGCAGGGCTGCCCTTTCTGTATCCCAACCTGCTTG
The DNA here is from genome assembly GCF_018294505.1 of Triticum aestivum. Taxonomy (NCBI): domain Eukaryota; kingdom Viridiplantae; phylum Streptophyta; class Magnoliopsida; order Poales; family Poaceae; genus Triticum; species Triticum aestivum. Next base: position 103,594,016 of record NC_057796.1, read on the forward strand.
TTTTGCCTTGAAGCTTTCTTTCAATTTCTCCATTGCTGCTAAGGCACTAGACAATTCATCCTTGGCCTTGGAGGTTTCTGCTTGTTGATACTTGATGTTTTCTTGAAGGTCAGCGACTTGAGATTCTTTGCTGCTAAGCTCAGTCTACAAAAGTACACAGTACATAAGATGGCGATAAATCTAATTGAAGTCCCAAGTACAATACAAGTATTATACTTGGCACTTGGGGCTAATGTCTATTGCTTTTTCAAACATTTGTGAAGTCCCAAGTACAATACAAGCATTATACTTGGCACTTGGGGGGTAATGCATATTGCTCTTCAAACATGGCTTTATTTGCTTACCTGGACAAATGATGATGATCCGGTTTACGAAGGCTATGACTGGGATTATGGCTTTCTAGAAGATGATTAGTCTCGACTTAACATATTTGTTAAGCCGACCCTTGGGGGCTATGGACGCACTGTTAATTCTTGCTGAGTTAAAGTCCCGGCTCAACATATTTGTTAAGCCGACCCTTGGGGGCTATGGACGCACTGTTAATTCTTGCCGAGTTAAAGTCCCGGCTCAACATATTTGTTAAGCCGACCCTTGGGGGCTACAGATGTAAAGTTGAGGCACTGATATTATAAAGTTCCAGTTTATCTTACAAGAATAAACCGGCCCTTGGGGGCTATGGGAATTGATCTATGCAGCTATTGAAGTTTACATCACATGTTATTCTAATCATGTCCAATAAACTTGGCGTCTAAGGGGAAGGATATTCATGTAAGAAAGAATTGTAGTGTTTACCTCATAGCGCTCCTTCATCAGGTTCACTAAGCCGGCTTCAAAGTCACGAATGGTGTATAGACGATTTAAATAACCAGAATGGAGATCTTGAGTGCTGAAATGAGTATAGTTCTCCAAGTCTGTTTTCCACTTGCCTTTATCTTCAGCAGAAATTTCTTCCTTAGCGCTATGCTTGGATAAGACAGTAGGATGACCCAGAGCTGTAAATCCAAAGCCGGTGACAACGACATCATCAGTCTTCTCCTCGGCAGGTTTGATTGGGCTTGGCGGCTTAGAGATAGTCGGCTCAACATCCACATGGTCCATAGCAGCTTCATGATCTTCTGGAGGTGAGTTGCCAATGATGGCTTCGGCAGTTGGATGGGATGAGGAGACTCTAGTTGTTTCTCCGGCTCAGACAGATTAAGATCGGCGGCCGGCTTAGTTAGCTTGGCTTTCTTGCTGGGTTTGTCTTGGCCCCTGAGAATAAGACGTGTCAAGAGGTCAGTATAATTAAAAGAGCGTAAGGTATGAATGGCTAAAAGGTATCCTTACCCAGGTACAACTTTAAAAGCCGGGATTTGTGTCCCTGATGACTCGCCAGAGGAAGAACGAGAAGTCCCCTGATAGTTTGAATTAGACGGGTTAAGAGGTTGTCGGAAATGACCTGCCTTGGGGTAAAATATATCAGAAATTTGAAGGACCTTTGGGTGGCGTTTGCGAACCGGCGTGTTTGGTAAGCCGGAAGAAGTGATGTGACCACCACTATGACGGGTGGCTCGGCGAGCTTCGTGTTGTTGTTTCTTCAAAAGAAAGTTGGGATCCAAGTGAGCTAGAGGGTGAGAAAAGCTTACTTTCCGGCTTATTTGTCGGGCTTTCTGTGTTGGCAGAGGTTCTGAGCCGGAAGAAAGAGTAATTACCTCTGTGTCACCTGCATGGCTGGCCTCTGCATCGTCCTGACAAAAATCATTGTCAATGAGATGTATAAAAAAGGAGCCAAGAGAGTCAAGTTCTACCTCTGACTCATTGTCCTCGTTTTCATCAGCGGACTCAGTAGTCTTCTTGGTGAATTTCTTGATGGCCTTTGTTTTCACACGAGCCGGTTTTGCCGGTTTATCCTGTGTTTTCCTCTTCCAAAATGGATCATCAGCCTGTTAAGATTGAAAATATCATAAGTAGACATCAAAATATGGATTAAGCATAAGATGTGCAATTCTTACAGCTGGCGGCTTGTTGAAAATACAGAACGGACTAAGTCCGGTTTTGCTGCACTCCTTCACAGATTCATTTAGCAGTTTCTTGGTGGCTTCAGTGATTTTCGCATCAGACAGCTGACTATTACAATGGCGTTGAGGATCGTTTACGTCACCAGTGTATTCACACATTAAGACAGGGCGGCGGCTTAATGGCAAGATACTCCAAGATAGCCAGCACCGAGAAAGGTCGACGCCAGTTAAGCCGTTGGCCATAAAGGCTCTGAGCTTTGAAAAGGCTGGAGCGTATTTGGCCCGTTCCCTCGCATTGAGCCGTTGGGGGAGTGGATGTGTGTTGCTAAGTCGGTGTTCGCGGTAACCCGGCAGAGGATTCTCACCGACTGGAGATGTATCTTGACAATAGAACCAGGTTTGGTTCCAGTCTTTGGGGTGACTATGCAGTTTAGCATGGGGAAAGCCGACTTCTTTCCTCTTCTGAATAGAGACTCCACCAAGTTCTTGACATGGCCCGTCGACAAACTCTGTTTTGCGGTTCAAGTAATAGAATTCCCTGAACAAATCAAGTGTGGGCTCCTCTTGAAGATAAGCTTCGCAAAATACTTGGAAGTTGCAGATGTTTGACACAGAGTTGGGTCTGATGTCTTGAGGGTGAAGTTGAAGGAAATGCAGTACATCGCGAAAAAACTTTGAGCCAGGTGGACTAAATCCTCGGCCCAAGTGGTCAGCAAAAACAATTATTTCTCTATCTTTTGGCTGAGGAGGAATTTCCCCACCAGGATCTCTCCAATGGATGATCTCTTTTTTGGCTAAAGCGCCAGTGGTGACAAAGTTGTTCAAAGCTTCTTCGGTAACCCAGGATTTGACCCAATTACAAGACGTGTACGTCTTAGCCATCTTATCAATAACTTGAAAGAAAGGTTATGCCGATTCAATATTACATGGTTAAGCCGGCTTATGGCTAACAGGGAAACAATAAAGAATCATGCATAGGTGTTAAGCCGGAGATTGGCATCACAAAGTTACAAGGAACCATTGGCGGCTTAAAAGGGGACTAATGATACCTGGCGGGTTACTATTTCTGAGTTAAGCCGCCCATACAGATATTGAAAGAGCAGATCTGGGGATGAAAAAATCACTAAGTGCTGAGAAAAATAGGTTTCACAAATTGATGCTATGATTTCTGATCTAACGCACTTGAGTTAATGCAGGAATATTTAGACCTAAAGTATCAGTACTCGAGCTGCTCACAAGATCCAGATCGCGTTTTCCGTTCAAAAGAAGACGCTCTGACAGTGAAACTATGTGCTATGGATACTACCGCATTGGAAAGAGATCGAGTTCGGATAAAAAATGAATGCTACAGCCAAGAACAAGGACGAACTTCGTTGAAACCCTAGCGGATCTATGAGGAGAGGAAGAAGGAGAACTAAACAGAGCTGTTGAACAGCAGAGGTGCGCGGATGAAATCTGATTCGAACAGGTCGATGCAGCGGCCGTTGTTGGAGCAGAGGCGAAGGTCGACAGCGGCGGCAGAGCTCGAGCACTGGGGTGTTGCGAGGTGGAAGACAAAGAAGAAGAGGCACGGGGGAAAAGTCAAATGGACCCCCTGCCCTATTTATAAGGCAAATGGATAAGTGACATGCGCAGGGATCGAGGAGGCTAAGAAATGGACGTGACAGGCGCGGATGCCGCGTTTTCCAGAGATTCATTAAAAGGAAGATTTATTAAGATTTGAGCCTTGTGCAATATTAATGACAGATGACGTCGCGGTGGGTTACCAAGATCCTAGCAGATGACGTCACGGCAAGTTACAAGGTTTTGCAAGAGTAATGAGGAAGGAATTTTGTCTAAGTATTGAAGATTGATATGAACAAATTCAAATCAACCTGAGGCCTAATGTTGGGGATATAATTATTGGGTTAACCCGCCCAGGAGGGGCCGGGTTAAGTCCCTGGCGGTTCATAGGACAAAGCCCATGAATATGCTTAAGACGGTAGCTCATTACGTAGACTCATCAAGGGCCTGGAGCCCAAAGGCGACTTAAGGCCCAGACAAGTGTAAACTGCCATATATGTGTAACTTGTATTATAAGGCATGTGCAGTTAGTCACCGAGCCGGACACGTTGTTTATGAGCCGGCAGGGACTCTGTAAGCTGTCGGGCGTCGACCTGTGTATATAAAGGGACGACCCGGCGGCGACTTAGGACAAGAGACAACAGATCGAAAGCTAGGTCAAGCGTATTCGCTCCCTGGCAATCAAGACATAAGCAATACCACCTCAAACTGGATTAGGCCTTTACCTTCACCGCAAGGGGCCGAACCAGTATAAACTCCTTGTGTCCTTTGTCCCGTTTAACCCCTTTAAGCTAACCCTGTTGCGATGGCTCCACGACTAAGTCCTCACACTAGGACATCTGACGTGACAATTCCACAACAACTCTGGTGCGGATCGTACTCTGGTTGACCTACGAGGTTCGGTAGTAACTTGATCCGAAGTTTCATGATCATCATCATTAGCTTCCTCACTGATTGGTGTAGGAATCACTGGAACTGATTTCTGTGATGTACTACTTTCCAATTCGGGAGAAGGTACAATTACCTCATCAAGTTCTACTTTACTCCCACTCACTTCTTTCGAGAGAAACTTCTTCTCTAGAAAGGATCCATCCTTAGCAACGAATATCTTGCCTTCAGATCTGTGATAGAAGGTGTACCCAACAGTTTCCTTTGGGTATCCTATGAACACGCATTTCTCCGATTTGGGTTCGAGCTTATCAGGTGGAAACTTTTTCATATAAGCATCACAGCCCCAAATTTTAAGAAACGACAGCTTAGGTTTCTTGCTAAACCACAGTTCATATGGTGTCGTCTCAACGAATTTATATGGTGCCCTGTTTAGCGTGAATGCAGCTGTCTCTAATGCATAACCCCAAAACGATAGTGGTAAATCGGTAAAAGACATCATAGATCGCACCATATCTAATAAAGTATGGTTACGACGTTAGGACACACCATTACGCTGTGGTGTTCCAGGTGGCGTGAGTTGCGAAACTATTTCACATTGTTTCAAATGAAGACCAAACTCGTAACTCAAATATTTGCCTCCACGATCAGATCGTAGAAACTTTATTTTCTTGTTACGATGATTTTCCACTTCACTTTGAAATTCTTTGAACTTTTCAAATGTTTCAGACTTATGTTTCATCAAGTAGATATACCCATATCTGCTCAAATCATCTGTGATGGTTAGAAAATAATGATACCCGCCGCGAGCCTCAACACTCATCGGACCGCATACATCAGTATGTATTATTTCCAACAAGTCTGTTGCTCACTCCATTGTTCCGAAGAACGGAGTCTTAGTCATCTTGCCCATGAGGCATGGTTCGCAAGCATCAAGTGATTCATAATCAAGTGATTCCAAAAGCCCATCAGCATGGAGTTTCTTCATGCACTTTACATCAATATGGCCTAAACGGCAGTGCTACAAATATGTTGCACTATCATTATCAGCTTTGCATCTTTTGGCATCAATATTATGAATATGTGTATCATTACGATCGAGATTCAATAAACCATTTATATTAAGTGTATGACCATAGAAGGTTTTATTCGTGTAAACAGAACAAGAATTATTCTTTGACTTAAATGAATAACCGTATTGCAATAAACATGATCCAATCATATTCATGATCAACGCAAACACCAAATAACATTTATTTTGGTCCAACACTAATCTCGAAGGTAGAGGGAGTGTGCGATGGTGATCTTATCAACCTTGGAATCATTTCCAACACACATCGTCACTTTGCCCATAACTAGTCTGTGTTCATTCTGCAACTCTTGTTTTTAGTTACTACTCTTAGCAACTAAACCAGTATCAAATACTGAGGGGTTGCTATAAACACTAGTAAAGTACACATCAATAACATGTATATCAAATATACTTTTTTTCACTTTGCCATCCTTCTTATCCGCCAAGTATCTAGGGCAGTTCCACTTCCAGTGACCATTTCCTTTAAAGTAGAAGCACTCAGCTCCAGGCTTGGGTCTAGCTTTGAGCTTCTTCATGGGAGCAGCAACTTGCTTGCTATTCTTCTTTGAAGTTCCTCTTTCTTTCCCTTTGCCCTTTTCTTGAAACTAGTGGTCTAGTTAACCATCAACACTTGATGCTATTTCTTGATTTCTACCTTCGCCGATTGCAGCATCGCGAAGAGCTTGGGAATTACTTTTGTCGTCCCTTGCATATTATAGTTCATCACTAAGTTCTAGTAACTTGGTGATAGTGACTAGAGAACTTTGCCAATTACTATCTTATCTGGAAGATTAACTCCCACTTGATTCAAGCAATTGTAGTACCCAGACAATCTGAGCACATGCTCACTGGTTGAGCTATTCTCCTCCATCTTGTAGGCAAAGTACTGTCAGAGGTCTCATACCTCTCGAGTTGGGCATGAGTCTGAAATACCAATTTCAGCTCTTGGAACATATCATATACTCCATGGTTTTCAAAACGTTTTTGAAGTCCCGGTTCTAAGCCGTAAAGCATGGTGCACTAAACTATCAAGTAGTTATCATACCAAGCTTACCAAACATTTATAACGTCTGTTATCGGCTCCTGCAATAGGTCCGTCACCTAGCGGTGCATCAAGGACATAATTCTTCTGTGCAACAATGAGGATAATCCTCAGATCACGGACCTAGTCCGCATCATTGCTACTATCATCTTTCAACATAGTTTTTCTCTAGGAACATATCAAAAAATAAACGGGGAGCTACATCGCAAGCTATTGATCTACAACATAGATATGCAAAAACTATCAGGACTAAGTTCATGATAAATTAATTTCAATTAATCATATTACTTAAGAACTCCCACTTAGATAGACATCTCTCTAATCATCTAAGTGATCACGTGATCTATATCAACTAAACCATGTCCGATCATCACGTGAGATGGAGTAGTTTTCAATGGTGAACATCACTATGTTGATCATATCTACTATATGATTCACGCTCGACCTTTCGGTCTCAGTGTTCCGAGGCCATATCTGCATATGCTAGGCTCGTCAAGTTTAATCCGAGTATTCTGTGTGTGCAGAATTGGCTTGCACCCGTTGTATGTGAACGTAGAGCTTATCACACCCGATCATCACGTGGTGTCTCGGCACGACAAACTGTCGCAACGGTGCATACTCAGGGAGAACACTTGTACCTTTGAATTTAGTGAGAGATCACCTTATAATGCTACCGCCGTACTAAGCAAAATAAGATGCATAAAGGATAAACATCACATGCAATCCATATAAGTGATATGATACGGCCATCATCATCTTGTGCCTTTGATCTCCATCTCCAAAGCACCATCATGATCACCATCGTCACCGGCTTGACACCTTGATCTTCATCGAAGCATCGTTGTCGTCTCGCCAACTATTGCTACTACGACTATCGCTACCGCTTAGTGATAAAGTAAAGCAATTACATGGCGATTGCATTTCATACAATAAAGCGACAACCATATGGCTCCTGCCAGTTGCCGATAACTGTTACAAAACATGATCATCTCATACAACAATTTATATATCATCACGTCTTGACCATATCACATCACAGCAAGCCCTGCAAAAAAAAAGTTAGACGTCCTCTACTTTGTCGTTGCAAGTTTTACGTGGCTACTACGGGCTTCTAGCAAGAACCGTTCTTACCTACGCATCAAAACCACAACGATTTTTTGTCAAGTGTGCTGTTTTAACCTTCAACAAGGACCGGGCGTAGTCACACTCGATTCAACTAAAGTTGGAGAAACAGACACCCACTAGCCACTTGTGTGCGAAGCACGGCGGTAGAACCAATCTCATGAACGCGGTCATGTAATGTCGGTCTGGGCCGCTTCAAACAACAATACCGCCGAATCAAAGTATGACATGCTGGTAAGCAGTATGACTATTATCGCCTGAGGGAGTCCTGGACTAAGGGGTCCTCGGGCGTCCGGCCTATTATCCATGGGCCGGACTGATGGGCTGTGAAGACATGAAGGCCGAAGACTGTACCTGTGTCTGGATTGGACTCTACTTGGCGTGGAAGGCAAGCTTGGCGACCGATTATGAAGATTCCTTCTTATGTAACCGACTCTATGTAAACCCTAGATCCCCCCCGGTGTCTATATAAACCGGAGGGGTTAGTCCGGAAAGGATACACATGACCATAGTCATACAGCCTAGACTTCTAGGGTTTAGCTATTATGATCTCGTGGTAGATCAACTCTTGTAACACTTATATTCATCAAGATCAATCAAGCAAGAAGTAGGGTATTACCTCCATAGAGAGGGCCCGAACCTGGGTAAAACATCGTGTCCCTTGTCTCCTGTTACCATCGATCCTAGACGCACAGTTCGGGACCCCCTACCCGAGATCCGCCGGTTTTGACACCGACATTGGTGCTTTCATTGAGAGTTCCACTGTGCCGTCGACGAAAGGTTCGATGGCTCCTTCAATCGTCGATAGGGATGCTGTCCAGGGAGAAACCTTCCTCCCCGGACAGATTTTTGTGTTCAGCGGCCTCGTACTGCGGGCCAACTCACTTGGCTATCTAGAGCAGGTCGATAGCTACGCCCCTGGCCATCAGGTCAGATTTGGAAGCTTGAAGTACATCGCGGATACCCGTGGAGACTTGATCTTCAGTGGGTTTGAGACCGCGGCGATTGCTCTCCCTCGCCCTGATGAACATGACTTAGATCTGTCATCGGATCACATCCAGGAGATGGTTCCTGTTGCTGCAATGGCCCTAGAACCGAAGCAGATCGTGCCCTCCGAGGCCACAAAGTCTGCGGCGTCGGAGCCACACACGGACTCGACATCTTGCAATATTTGCGTCAATGGAACTCCGGACTCGTCTCCAGCTATAAGTTCCGGACCAGGTACGCCTGCGGACACCGAGCTTGATCGATTATCGATTTTCGAATTTAGCGCCGCAGACATCTTCCAGCACTCACCTTTTGGTGACGTGCTAAACTCTTTAAAGAACTTGTCCTTGGAGGAGGACTCATAGCCGAACTATGTTCGGTTCGAGCTAGAGGCGGATGACGAGGAATTTTGCTTCCCACCCGCCACCCACTTCATAGCCACTGTCGATGACTTAACCGACGTGCTTGACTATGGCTCCGAAGACATCGACGGTATGGACGACGATGATGACAAGGAGCAAGGCCAAGACCCGCCATTCACTTGACGTTGGACGGCCACCTCTTCGCACGACGTGTACATGGTTGATACACCTAAAGGATCTGGCGACGATAAAGAAGAGCCAGATGCGAATAAACCCTCTGAGACGCAGTCCAAGCGCCGGCGGCCCAAACACTGTTCTAAGCCCCGTCGCTCAAAAGATGGCAACACTTGCATCGGAGAAAATAGTACTCCGTGCGACACCGAAAACAATGAAGACCCTGTCGGAGCTGCATCCGAACAGGAGGAACACGACAACGGGCAAGATAACCCTGATGAACAGGCCATAGAAGATGACTCGGAGGACGATAGTTACCGTCCACCCTCCGAGGAGGAGACAAGCCTTGGCAACGAAGACTTCATCGTGCCTGAGGATCCTCTGGAGCAGGAGCGCTTTAAGCTTCAGCTCATAGCCACTGCAAGGAGCCTGAAAAAGAAACAGCAACAGCTTCAAGCTGAACAAGACCTGCTCGTCGACAAATGGATCGATGTCCTGACAGCCGAAGAATACGGCCTCAAGCGACCAGCCAAGAGCTACCCGAAACGTAGACTGCTACCTCAATTCAATGAGGAGGCACCGGAGCACATATCTCCCTCGCGTAATGCGAAACGACCACCACGTGGTCGAGATAGGGCGGCCGATCGGCCACCCCGCGGTCGGGATAAAGCGGCAACTTAGGCCGAACAGCAGCCTGCCCCACCGCCCCGTAAAAATAGAGACGGAAGAGTTCGGGGTCATACGTACGACCTCCGGCAGACCCTGGACAGTAGAGCAGGACATACAAGATCGATCTGCGGATCGCGAGGACGTGCCTCGAGGCACGACGACGGCTACCTATTCGGACGTGACAAACCTAACCACGCGCGGGCCGAATGCCGCAGACGGACTCCATCAGAACTACGCCGTGATGCGACCCGATATAGAGGCGCCGCACACCCTCTCCGCTTCACAGATGAAGTACTGGATCATGAATTCCCCAAGGGGTTCAAGCCCGTCAATATCGAATCATACGACGACACAACCGATCCTGCAGTATGGATCGAGGATTTTATTCTCCATATCCATATGGCTCGAGGAGATGACCTCCACGCCATTAAATACCTCCCACTAAAGCTCAAAGGGCCAGCTCGGCACTGGCTTAACAACCTGCCTGAAAATTCTATCGGCGGCTGGGAGGATTTGGAAGAAGCCTTCCTGGACAACTTCCAAGGAACCTATGTCCGGCCACCAGACGCCGGCGACTTAAGCGACATAGTCCAACAACCGGGAGAATCAGCCAGAAAATTCTGGACTAGGTTCCTAACCAAAAAGAACCAGATCGTTGACTGTCCGGATGCTGAGGCCCTAGCAGCCTTCAAACACAGCATCCGTGACGAATGGCTAGCACGCCACCTCGGCCAAGAAAAGCCGAAGTCTATGGCAGCCCTTACGGCACTCATGACCCGCTTTTGCGCGGGTGAGGACAGCTGGCTGGCTCGTAGCAAGAACACAGCCAGCGAGGCAGGCCCCTCCGAGGCGAAGAACAGCACCAGCAAGCTCCGGCGCAATAGACACAAACGCCGAAGCAATGGCGACAACACCGATGCCACCATGGTTAACGCCGGATTCAGTGGCTCCAAGTCCGGCCAACGAAAGAATCCCTACAAAAGAAACAATGAAGGACCTTCCAGCCTAGACCGCATACTCGACCGTCCGTGCCAAATACATGGCACCCCAGACAAATAAGCCAATCACACCAATAGAGACTGTTGGGTTTTCAAACAGGCTGGCAAGTTAAACGCTGAAAACAAAGAAAAGGGATCACAAAGTGAGGACGAGGACGAAGAGCCCCGGCGGCCGAACACTGGGGGACAGAAGAAATTTCCCCCTCAAGTCAAAACGGTGAACATGATATACGCTACACACATCCCCAAAAAAGAGCGCAAGCGAGCACTTAGGGACATCTACGCGGTGGAGCCAGTCGCCCCCAAATTCAATCCATGGTCATCATTCCTGATCACCTTCGATCGTCGAGATCACCCAACTAGTATCCGCCATGGCGGTTCAGCTGCACTAGTCCTCGACCGAATTATTGACGGGTTTCACCTAACACGAGTCCTGATGGACGGTGGTAGCAGCCTCAACCTGCTTTATCAGGACACAGTGTGGAAGATGGGCATTAACCCCTCACAAATCAAACCAACAAAGACTACCTTTAAAGGAGTCATACCAGGCGTAAAGGCCCGCTGTACGGGCTCAATCACGCTGGAGGTGGTCTTCGGTTCTCCGGACAACTTCCAAAGCGAAGAGTTAATCTTCGATATCGTCCCCTTTCGTAGCGGCTATCACGCACTGCTCGGACGAACCGCGTTTTCTAGATTCAACGCAGTGCCACACTATGCTTATCTCAAGCTCAAGATGCCCGGTCCACGCGGCGTCATAACAGTCAATGGCAATACGGAACGCTCCCTCCGAACAGAGGAGCACACCGCCGCCCTAGCAGCAGAAGTACAGAGCGGCCTTCTCAAGCAGCACCATAGTACGGCTGTCGAGCCCCTGGACATCATTAAGAGGTTCCGGACTACACCGCAACAGGACAGCGCGGCTCATCAAGAGCTCGGTTAGCAATTCGGCCTCCATCCCAGTCCCGATGATGTAGTGGCATTCGTACCACGCGTACATAATTACGCACTGAAAATTCCATGGACATCGACGGAGGCACAAGCTAACCCGGGATCTACAGTTCGGCTAGACCGATCCCGGACACACATACTTTCAATTTTTCTTCTTGTTTCAGGTTCCTTTTTCCGCGGGCCTGATCACCAGTCCTTTCGAAGGATTGGCATACAACGGAGGCAAGCAGCACAGGTGTGTAGGGTAACCTCTATACGTTCTTGACGATATTTATACTTATTTCTCAGGACCCGCACGCTGCGCCCTATTGATTCTGGCATGTTAAATAGCCCGGATACTTATCGCACCATCTGTACAAGATACGCCTTGACGTATCCATCCAGTTATAATAAAAATGGTTTGTGGCCCAGTTTCTGTGGTTTTCGCTTCTTACTTCATTTTATTTTGATCTGCTTATCGGCTGCATCGGTACTCTTTTGTACGTTTCATATTCTCTAGGGGCTACTTATCGCCCCACAATACGGCAGCAAAGTCCGAACACTTCTTATAGATAAGTTCGGCACCCCAAATTTAGCATTATATGCATTGGCTCTGAATCATGTCTTTGGTCAATAGTTGGGTTGCCCGGCTCCTGTGCTTGCTACCCTACGTTCCGCTCTATCGGCTAGGGTAGTAAAGGGAGAACTACTGCGATTGTGCCCTGGCCTTGACCGGGTGAGCACCTCAGTAGAGAAAGCCGAAAACTGACTGTCATGATACGGCGAGAGCCGGTCAGCTGTTCGAGGGTTACAAAATCGTTGGAGATTTTTTCCGCATTATGCGAAAGATCGGCACTTCCCGATCAGATGCTGACAGCACCCTGGCTTGGACCAGGGGCTGCGCACTTGCTTTATTATAAAACTCCTATGGCTAAGTGAGGGCGTTTAAGCCGTATAGTCCGATTGCCTTGTTCGTTGCGCTAAAAAACTCCTTCAAAGGACCATATAATTGGATCAAGATTGTTTATATTCCATCCCGAACACCTCCGTACTACCTACGTGAGGGCAAAAGCTGACGACTGGCCAACCCTCAGATTACATGCAACACGGCCGCACAGGAGGAAACAATTAAAAGCATAATAAAATTACATTACAAAACAGGCTTTGTTTTCATAATACAAGGCAAGGGCAACATGAATACATTTATTCAAATACAATGTCCTGCGAACATTGAGCTGCCGCAAGTCGAGACCCTTCTATGACATCCGCAAAATATCTCACGGGTGTGCGGTGCTCCTTGCCCTCCGGCGGCCCGCTAGCAACTTCAACGGCATTCATCTTCGCCCACCACATCTTGCAACGAGCGAAGGCCATACGGGCAACTTCAATACAGGCAGAGCGCTTGACGATGTCCAGTCGAGGACAGGCATTCACCATCCGCCTCACGAGTCCGAAGTAGCTGCTAGGCATAGCTTTGGCTGGCCATAGCCGGATTATCAAATCCTTCATGGCTAAATCGGCCACCCTATGCAGCTCCACCAGCTGTTTCAGCTGATCGGTGAAGGACACGGGAGGCTCTGACACCGCATATTGCGACCAGATAGCTTCTCCGTAGAACCCCCTCCTTCGGCTCGATAGAACTCCATGGCGTCCGATACACTGCGTGGTAAATCAGCAAAAGCCCCTGGGGAACTCCGAACCCGGGTTAGTAAAAGATACTGCTTCTCCGCATACTTGCTTTGCATCTTAAAAGCCTTACCCGTCGTGATCTTCTTGGCCTCCTAGATCTCCTAGAGGGCGGCCTGGGCCACATTCCGTGCGGTCTCCGCACTCTGACGAGCCTTGGTGAGTTCGGCCCCTTGAGCCGACGCATCACGCTCCAAGGTCTCACATTTTTTCACCGCATCCTGGAGCTCCTGCTGGATTTCTTTGACCCGGGCCTTGAGCTTCTTACGGGTGGCTTGCTGCTAGACAGCCTTCCCCTCGGCCTCGCCCAGGGCCTTTCTCAGGGCCTCGACCTCGGTCGCGGCTCCTGCACATATTACGACACTACAGCCAATACACAACGCCTATGCTTTCCGAACACACAGCAAGTCGTTACTCGCCTTGCTTCTCCTGGAGCTGAACCTTAACCTCGCCGAGCTCGCTCTCGGTCCGCTCCAGCCTCTGCCTCAGTTCAGAGACTTCGGCAGCATGCGAGGTTGCGGCCAATAGCGATGCCTGCTTATGCATACATATCACGTTAGTCTCCTACAATAAAAGATTGATCCTCTGTCCGGTTCTTATCGCCGAGTATCGGACAGTGTCTCAGGGGCTACTGACTACATGGGGTTTTTCTCTTTCTATGTCACTTACCTCGAAACATGTCAACAGGTTGCTACAGGCTTCGTTCAGTCCACTCTTGGCGGACTGAACCTTCTCGATCACCGCGCCCATAAGGACACGGTGCTCGTCCATAACGGAGCCGCCTTGTAGCGCCTCCATCAGGTCATCCGGCGTCCCTGGATGGACAGGGACCACCAGCGGAAGCGGCGCACTCCCCTTCAAAGGGGGCTGCTCGCCCGACTCCGGATCCATATGGGTCTTCGGAATCGTATTCGGCGGAGGGCCAAACTGGATGCGGCCCTCTTCGCCAGTCTCCATGGGGATCGGCTCCCCCATGTGTCCGGCGGTGGAGGTCTCGCCTTGTGGCGCCTCCCGGACAGCGTCCTGGGCTCCTCCCTTCGGAGCGGTCCTCCGGGACAACACTTCGGTGTCATCCCTGGACCCGGGGGAGTAAGCAGGCGGTGGTGACATGCTCGCCATCTCCGACGGAGCCAACGAACCTCCAGATGAGGATCGCTGGATAAGGTCACGGGCCGGACTGCAATAGTGCAGTTAACTATGTTAAGATAATAAAGAGAAAGGGCTGGGTGTGTGCATGAATGAGCCATGTCACTTACGATGCAGCCTGGGGCTTAGTGCGGGGGTGTCGTTCCGGACTACTGTCAACGTCCCACGCGGTATTGACCGCTGAGGCGCCCTTCCCCTTCTTGGGCGCTTCCGCCTCCAGATGCGCCGAGGCCGCCCTCTTTTTCTTCTTCTCCTCGGGGGGAGGGTTGTTTTCCTCCTCCTCCTCCTCCTCCTCTTCCTCGTCATTGTCCTCAGGGACAGAGGAATGGGCTTCGTCGTCTTCGGACGTCACGTCCGAAGTGCCCTTGCGACGGGGACCACTCTTGGCCCCCTTGGCCTTCTTCTCCGGCGCCTTATACGGCGCCGGCACCAGCATCTTCGCTAGACGCGAGATGACAGGTTCTTCAGGCAGCGGAGCCGGACACTGGATCTGCTTCGCCCTCTCCATCCAGTCCTGAAAGAGCAATAATAAAAGCTCAGACATCATCCTCGAAACAATTAAGTTGGGGATACGTCAGAAATAACATACCTCGCTGGCGGGGTGGTCATAATCGTGACCACGGTCTGAGTCCGTGGCCGGTGACTTCTCGTTGCCCTAAAAGAGCAACTTCCAGCGCCTTCGTGAGTAGTCTCGAAGAGCCTTATCAAGGTCTTGTGCTTCTTCGAATTGAACTCCCACAAAGGGCGGCTACGGCGCTGGCACGGAAGAATCCGGCGAACCAGCATCCCCTAGATTACGTCAACAAGCTTGGCATTCTTGGTCACCATGCTCTGAACACGCGTCTGCAGCGCTATCAACTCATCAGGTGAACACCAGTCCGGACTCTTCTCGACCCAGGAGGTGAGTCGCATGGGAGCACCGGAGCGGAATTCGGCAGCTGCGGCCCAGGTGGTGCCGCGAGGTTCTGTGATGTAGAACCACTGCTTCTGCCACTCCTTTACTGTCTCCACAAAAGTGCCTTTGGGCCAAGAGACGTTGGATAGCTTGCTCACCATGGCTCCCCTGCACGTCGCGTGCTGGCCATCCACCACCTTCGGCTTCACGTCGAAGACTTTGAGCCACAGCCCGAAGTGGGGTTGGATGCGGAGGAAGGCCTCACACACGACGATAAACGCCGAGATGTTGAGGAAGGAATTCGGGGACGGATCATGGAAATCTATCCCGTAATAACACATCAGCCTGTGGACGAAAGGGTGGAGTGGAAACCCTAGCCCGTGGAAGAAATGGGGGATGAATACTACCCTCTCAGTGGGCTTCGGCGTAGGGACGACTTGTCCCTCGGCCGGCAGACGGTGGTCGATCTCCTTCGCCAAATACCCGGCCGCCCGAAGCTCAGTAATGTCCTCCTCCCTGACGGAGGAGACCATCCACTTGCCTTGACCTCTGGATCCGGACATGATTGCTTGAGTGGAAAGGAGATGAGTACTTGCACGCTGGAGCTCGAGATTGGAAAGACGGAGACAGAGAGAAGGCATGAGAGAGGAAGAGGGAGTCCTTATCCCCTTATAAAGGCAGCGAATATTAAAAGCCTCCTCACTCGCCCTGAAAACTCGCCTATTCCCAAGGGCCGTATAAACGGCACGGTTGGGTTACCCATGCCCGCATTGATGAGAATCCCACGATAAGGGGACACGATCTCTGCTTTGACAAGACGTGCCAATGGCAACCGCGTCTCAAAACATGGAGCGGCAGACGAGAAACGGTTCGAAATTATGACCGGGCAGACGTGATGCCGTGTTATTAAAAAAGTTGTCAGCAAATAGAACTCGTGTAAAAATATATATATATATATATATTCTCTCTGCGGTCATGTATGGTGTGTATGTGGCAGGTCCGGATACTATCGTCATGTCCGAAGACTATCTTGGAGTTCGGAAAGGGGAACCCGCCTTGCAATGCCGAAGACAATCTGCGCGCCGGACTCCTCGTCATTGAAGCCAGGTTCAGGGGCTACTGAGGGAGTCCTAGACTAAGGGGTCCTCGGGTGTCCGTCCTGTTATCCATGGGCCGGACTGATGGGCTGTGAAGACATGAAGGCCGAAGACTGTACCTGTGTCCGGATTGGACTATACTTGGCGTGGAAGGCAAGCTTGGCGACCGATTATGAAGATTCCTTCTTATGTAACCGACTCTATGTAAACCCTAGATCCCCCCGGTGTCTATATAAACCGGAGGGGTTAGTCCGGAAAGGATACACATGACCATAGTCATACATGCTAGACTTCTAGGGTTTAGCTATTACGATCTCGTGGTAGATCAACTCTTGTAACACTTATATCCATGAAGATCAATCAAGTAGGAAGTAGGGTATTACCTCCATAGAGAGGGCCCGAACCTGGGTAAAACATCGTGTCCCTCGTCTCCTGTTACCATCGATCCTAGACACATAGTTCGGGACCCCCTACCCGAGATCCGCTGGTTTTGACACCGACATCGCCCACAACTCTTTGTGTTCTACTCGTGCATATAACATCTACGCATAGACCTGGCTCGGATGCCATTGTTGGGTAACGCAGTAATTTCAAAAATTTCCTACGCACACGCAAGATCCATCTAGGTGATGCATAGCAATGAGCGGGGAGAGTGTGTCCACGTACCCTCGTAGACCGAAAGCGGAAGCGTTTAGTAACGCGGTTGATGTAGTCGAACGTCTTCGCGATCCAACCGATCCAAGTACCGAACACACGGCACCTCCGCGATCTGCACACGTTCAACTCGGTGACGTCCCTCGTACTCTTGATCCAGCTGAGGCCGAGGGAGAGTTCCGTCAGCACGACGGCGTAGTGACGGTGTTGATGAAGTTACCGACGCAGGGCTTCGCCTAAGCACTACAACGATATGACCGAGGTGGAAATCTTTGGACGGGGGGCACCGCACACGGCTAAGACAACTGTCAACTTGTGTGTCTATGGGGTGCCCCCTCCCCCGTATATAAAGGAGGGGAGGAGGGGGTCGGCCGGCCCTCATGGTGCGCCCCAAGGGGGGATTCCTACTCCTACTAGGAGTAGGTTTCCCCCTTTCCTAGTCCTAATAGGAGGGGGAAGGAAGGGGAAGAGGAGAGGAAGGAAAGGGGGGCCGACCCCATTCCCAATTCGGATTGGGCTTGGGGGGCGCGCCCCACCTCTTGGCCACCTCCTCTCTCTCCCACTAAAGCCCATGTAGGCCCATATAGCCCCCGAGGGGTTCCGGTAGCCCCCCGGTACTCCGGTATATGCCCGAACTAATCTGAAACCTTTCCGGTGTCCAAACATAACCTTCCAATATATCAATCTTCATGTCTCGACCATTTTGAGACTCCTCGTCATGTCCGTGATCACATCTGGGACTCCGAACTACCTTCATAAACTCATAATATCGATCGTCATCGAACGTTAAGCGTGCGGACCCTACGGGTTCGAGAACTATGTATACATGACCGAGACCCACTTCCGGTCAATAACAAATAGCGGAACCTGGATGCTCATATTGGTTCCTACATATTCTACGAAGATCTTTATTGGTCAAACCGCATAACAACATTCGTTGTTCCCTTTGTCATCGGTATGTTACTTGCCCAAGATTCGATCGTCGGTATCATCATACCTAGTTCAATCTCGTTACCGGCAAGTCTCTTTACTCGTTCTGTAATGCATCATCCCGCAACTAACTCATTAGTCACATTGCTTGCAAGGCTTATAGTGATGAGCATTACCGAGAGAGCCCAAAGATACCTCTCCGACAATCGGAGTGACAATTCCTAATCTCGATCTATGCCAACTCAACAAACACCATCGGAGACACCTGTAGAGCATCTTTATAATCACCCAGTTACGTTGTGACGTTTGATAGCACACTAAGTGTTCCTCGGTATTCGGGAGTTGCATAATCTCATAGTCATAGGAACATGTATAAGTCATGATGAAAGCAATAGCAATAAACTAAACGATCATAGTGCTAAGCTAACGGATGGGTCTTGTCCATCACATCATTCTCTAATGATGTGATCGCGTTCATCAAATGACAACACATGAATATGGCTAGGAAACTTAACCATCTTTGATTAACAAGCTAGTCAAGTAAAGGCATACTAGGGACACTCTGTTTGTCTATGTATTCACACATGTACTAAGTTTCAGGTTAATACAATTCTAGTATGAATAAAAAACATTTATCATGATATAAGGACATATAAATAACAACTTTATTATTGCCTCTAGGGCATATTTCCTTCAAAAAGCTCGTAGGCATTGGATCAGTGATGGATAATTATGTCGAATAACATTCATCATGTAACAGTTATAACCTAGGGTGACACAGAACTACCCCCAATCCATCAATGTAATGTAGGCATGTATTCCTTAGATAGTTATACGTGCTTGTGATAAGAACTTGCATGACATCTTTTGTCCTACCCTCCCGTGGCAGCGGGGTCCATAAGGAAACCAAGGGATATTAAGGCCTCCTTTTAATAGAGAACCAGAACAAAGCATTAACACATAGTGATCATGAACTCCTCAAACTACGGTAATCACCGAAAAGAATCCCAATTATTGTCACCTTGGGTATGCGGATCATAACACGTAATAGGTGTGTATAACTTGCAAGATAGGAAGAACACAAATATATTCATGAAAACATAAAGGGTTCAGATATGAAATCATGGCACTCGGGCCCTAGTGACAAGCATTAAGCATAGCAACATCAATCTCAAAACATAGTGGATACTAGGGATCAAGCCCTAACAAAACTAACTCGATTACATGATAAATATCATTCAACCCATCACCTCCAGCAAGCCTACGAAGGAATTACTCACTCCCGACGGCGAACATCATGAAATTGGTGATGGAGGAAGATTGATGATGACGACGTCGTCGAATCCCCCTCTCCTCTGGAGCCTAGAACGGACTCCAGATCAGCCATCCCAATGAAGAACATGAGATGGCGGCGGCTCCGTATCGTAAAACGCGATGATTCCTTCTCTTGGATTTTTTCCTTGGCGAATATGTACTTATGGAGTTGGAGTTAGGGTTGCAGGAGCTGCCAGGGGCCCACAAGCTTGCCAGGCACGCCCCTGGGCTTGTGGCGTCCTGGTGCCCCCCTCTAGTAATTTCCTTCGCCAATATTTTTTATATATTCTGAAATAATTCTTCGTAAATTTTCAGCTCAATCCGAGAACTTTTATTTCTGCACAAAAACAACACCATGGCAAATTGTACTGAAAACAACGTTAGTCCAGGTTAGTTCCATTCAAATCATGGAAACTAGAGTAAAAAATAAGAGCAAAAGTGTTTGGAAAAGTAGATACGTATGGGACGTATTATCAATTCATGTTTTAACTTATTTTTTGTTTCGCATGAAATAAATATTTAGGGAGGTCAAAATACATTGTCGATTTAACATGATTTTTTCTGACAAGAGACACAATAAGCTTCCGGAGATCGAGACGAGTCATGAGAGTCCCACACGGATGGTAGCGCGACCAGGTGATGGTTGCGCCCCTCGTCCATGTGGGCCCATAGCAACCGTCTTAGTCCAAGTCCACTGCCATAAATCCCTATAAATACCGAAATCGTTCATCGTGCCTACAGAGTCTCTCTTCTGAAGAGATCCCATATGGAGCCTTGTTCCCGAGTCATGCTGGAGGAGGAAGCCATTGCCGATCCATCTTCATCAATCTTGTTGCCTCCGTGACCATATGTGTGAGTAGTTCCTTTAGGACCTATTGGTCCATAGTAGCAGGTAGATTATTCTCTCTCTTGGATTTTCAATACCATGTTCTCATTCTTGATCGAGATCAATTTGATTAATCAGTGGTGTGTTGGTGGGACATGATGAATTGTCATTTTATGGTTAGATTTTCATTGATTTCAATTGAATCTATTTGGGTTTTCTTGCTGCATAATTAAATAGCTTTCTAATGCTCTCCGATTTATCTATCTTCTTTGGCCAAGTCGATTGATTTATATTCAGTGAGAGTATGGCTTTGTAGTGCGTTCAATCTTGTGGTGCTCCAACCCAGCCCAGTGACAATAAGGCCAGGGCACGTATTGTATCGTTTCCATTGATGATAAAACAACGGGCTTTGTCATTTGGATTGACTTCTTCTCGTCTATATTATGTCATCTTTTTTTATTGTGATACGTTGTTTCTTGCAAACTTCATACCTTGAGATGCATGTTAGATAGCAGTTTTGGGGTGGAGTATTAGTAATAGATGCAGTTAGATTAACGGTCTACTTATCACAGATGTAATGCCTGTATGAGATTATGCCATGAATGATCATAGTAATAAATATTGTAATCTTATTAGTTGCCCAACTGTAATTTGCTTACCATGACATTCACTTGTTTTCTAAATAGAGATGCCACTAGTGAACCTATGGCCCCGGGTCTATTCTCCATTAATATTTCTATTTTTATTTTACTGTTTCACTACATTATTATCTATGTATTATTGCTTTTAATCTTGTAACTAGCAAGACAAGGGGCTTGACAACCCTCTTGCCGCATTGGGTGCAACTATTTTATTTTGTTTGTGCGCAAGTGCTGCTTATCTTGTTAGCTTAGAAGCTTTCACTGATTTGATAAACCTTGATTCTTAATCGAGGAAAAACTTTGTTGCTATCTACTTCACCTCTTTGGGGAAACTCAACGACTCCCACAAGAGTAGCACACCCACCCAAATGGCACTGGATCTTTAATTTGAGCACTTTGAAAAATATCATAATTGACACTAAAAATGCATCCCAACTATGGCCTGTGTATAGCTGTAACTTTGGCCAGTTTGGATTGACAACATGAGAATCGATATTTGAAATACACATGACATGTTAGATGTGTATAATTGTAACAATATTTATTAAACATAAGTAGAATAACTGGATGGAAAATATTTTCTCATGCATGGTTGAATATTATGATGGGCATTTTTTCGTGCATGATTACATGTCGAGGTGAGTCATATCCCATTTGTAATTATATGTGAGATCGTATGGCTACATATTGAGATAAATAAGTCAGTGGGACAAGTCTTTTAGGTAGGATGCATCAGTTCCAACTCATTTTATTTTTTTTCACCACAATGCAACATGCCTTTTTTTGTGTTTTCTCAAAAAGATAATCATACGTTTTTTTAGATGAGACCACCGTGATTGGTATATTGTTGAGTTATATAGGTGGTATTTCGTTGTGCTTTAAATTTGAATCAGGTTCATTCGATTTTTGGATGCACAAGTGAGAAAATATTGCGTGCGTTATGCTAAGCAAAGGACCCGCTTGGCCTACCTATGTAACGCCCCGGACACACCCGCTGATGGTCGTTACTTCTGGCAGGATCTACATTGCCTCCCGGTCACTCATCCTGAAACTACTCCAAGTCGAGCACGCTTAACTTTGGAGTTCTTTCTGAATGGGCTCCCGAAAAAGAAGGAATTCCTTATTGATATGAGTAGTCTATCATCCCTATTAAGTCAGGCTATCACAACCTATGACCGAACTGGCCCTTTTTTTTGAACTGTGACGACATTGGGAGAGGCTCCCACCGACTTTGTATTACTCACACCACAACAATTACATCATTACAAGTGAGAGGTATTCGAGGGCCCCCCTCAGACCAAGCAAGAAAAAGAGTGTATCTAAGTTACAAGTTTTGTATATAACAGACTAGGAAGGGGCGAAGCTCTTCTTTACAGTTGTGCACAAGCAGACTCGGTAGGTTTTTGAATCTATCTAGCCATGCCGCAAAGGAGTGAGGCACCCCTCTGAAATACTCATTGTCCCTCTCCTTCCAAATGCTCCTTTGTGGTGGCGTGGTATCTTTGGTGGCAACGATGAAAACTTGTGAAAGGAATTGTGATTTAAAATCCTAAAAAAACAACACCATCTATTCCCGTCCTAGCTACAAATTACATCAGATCGATGTCTTCAAAGCTCCGACTCGGAAGAAAGAACATATGTGGAAAAAACCATATCATGGATCGGTCAAGGTTAATGTAGATGCAACTTGGTTTCTTCCGATACCCGAGATGTTGATTCAGCAAAGCTCATGACAATTAGAAATGAAATACAGTTGTTGGCAAATTTGGGGTGGAACAATGTGGGGATTTAATATGATTACTTGTTTAGAGCAACTCCAACAGGGCGATCCATTTTGTCCGCGGGCGTCCGTTTGGGTCGGCGCGGACAAAAAAGTCGGCCCAACGTGACGAACCAAACGAACGCGCGGCCGTTTTTCGTCCGCGTGCCGACCCATTCCCGGCCCATTTTGAGCCGGATTTGCGTCAGCGCGGACACGAGACGGACGCGCGCTCGCCTTCTCCTCCCCCTGGCCCGCTGGTCGATGGCACATTGGCCATCCTCTTCCAATCCAACAGCAAACCCTCGCCCGCCTCCTTCGTCGCCGACGTCGCCGCCCATTTTTACCGGTGACTCTGCCAGCTGCCGGCGCCGCAACATCCCCTCTGCAACGCCGCCACCTCCCATGTCGCCCGCCACTGCCATCTTGTCGCCAAGGAACCGAAAGCTTCCCACCCCCGCTCCCCCGACATAGCCGCGACCGCGACCAAGAAGCCGCCTCGCCACCCCGGCCAGATCCTCACCCCCCGCGCTCGTCGGACGGCGGCAGGGCAGCTAGCTGGTCCGTGTGTGCCGCGACTCCCTTCGCGGGTCGTCTCCTTCGTCGACGCCCGCCCGTAAGCTGTTTGACAGTTTGCCAAGGTACAAAATGGACTCCGCCGACAAGTTCTTTTTTCACAATTTCCTTTGTGACTCCAACGATTCCTCGTCCGATGATGAGGAGGAGATCTTGGCTGTTGTGTTGGTCCATCACCACCTCAATAGCTAGCGCCCGGCGTTCCGTGGCTCCATTCCGGGCCACCTTCTGGTGTTGAATCGCAACTGAGAGAGCGGGCATTTCCTTCTTTGAAAGGACTACTTTGACACAACGAATCCGTTGTTCAAATATCAGAAATTCCGTTGTCGTTTCCTTATAAGTAGGCATCTTTTCAACCGTATTAGAGAGATGGTGGTCGGCTATGATGACTATTTCCAGTGCAAAGAGGATGCTATTTTATTTGGTTGAAACTATGCTATTTATTTGGTTGTGCACTATATGTTTGCTTGTGAAATAATGCAAATTTTGTGCTATATAATGAAAAAGGGCAGCCGGCCGGCCACGCCAATACATATGGGTCGACGCGTTGGGCGCACTGCCGACCAAATCTCAAAACAAGCGGACGCTGGGCGGCCGGCCGACCCAAACGGATTAAAAATGGACAAAAGCGCCCGTCCGTTTGGATCGACGCGTTGGAGTTGCTCTTATGGTGGAGACAATTCAACGAATAAACTTTTATCCAGGACCTGCCGTTGCATTGGTCTCTGAATGCAAGCACTTGGCAATGGGCTTTACGAAAATATCATTTAAACACTGTTTGTCAGAAAGCTAGTGGTGTCCCAGATGAGCTAGCTAAGCATTCTTTTAATGCTAGATTTTGGGGTGTAATCTCTGACTTTGTAATATGTGAGATAAAGTCTATCTGCTGTAAAAAAAAAGACCTGTAAATAAATATCCTAGGCTTGCCTCCATGGATCATTGCTGGACCGCTGAGCGGCGCGCTCGCCATGGACTCCCGCATGACCCACTATGCAAATTCTGCTGCCAGGAGCCCGAGACCATTGACCACATCTTGGTCCAATGCGCCTTCTCTCGAATCACATGGCATGAGATCCTCTCATGGTGCAGGCTGCCGGCCTCCACCCCCGCTGCCTCGGCGAGCTTCTACGCCTGGTGGGCTGCCACCTCCAACGCCGCCCGGGGCAGCCTCCGCAAGAGTGCTAACTTCCTCATTGCCCTTGTGGCTTGGTCTCTTTGGAAGCACCACAACGCCGCGGTGTTCGACAATGCCCAACCTTCATGCGATGATCTGCAACGCACTATCTGCGACGAGGCCCGGCTTTGGGCGTGCGCCGACGCCAAAGGCTTAGAGTCAATTATCCCCGCAATGTAATAGCTTGTAGCGAGGCTGAGCAACCTCCCCCCTGCTCACTTGCACCTCATGGGACGCCTGATAGCGCATGTCCTGTGGGGCTGCCCTTTGTAACTCTCTCTTCTATCTATCAATGCAAAGATACGCAACAATGCGTATTCGTGAAAAAAAATATCCTAGGCTCCTATTTCCCTCTTCCCACCCTGCATTTTTCCGGTCCGCGAGTAAAACGTACTACTACTACACGAAGAAAGGGAGAAAGTTCGAGGGGCCAATAGGGGAAAAGGCAAGGAGAACCCCGCGAAGCGAGAGAGAAGAGCGAGAGGGAGAGGGAGGGAAAGAGAGAGATAGGGAGGGGAGGGGAGGGAGCTCGCCAATGGCGGTTAGGGTTTCGCCTCCAGTCTCCTCCCGCTGCTAGCCGCGCTGCGAGTCGAGAAGCTGCCGCACCGCCCCACTCGTCGAAACGCGCGCGGGGTCTCCAGCGATGGGGGAGAAGCCGGGCCAGGGCAGGAAGGAGGCGTGGCAGGGCGAGTCGCTGCGCACGCGCATGAAGGTGAGCTCCTCCCGCTTATTGCCCCTCATCGGAGTTCCTAGAAGCATCTAGCGGCGAGCTGGCGCGGTAGATCCACTCGCGGCAGTTTCTTTGGCGCGCCCGTGCCTTCGGTTTGCGGCTTGGGCGCGGGCTGTCATCGGAGCTCCCGTTTGATCCCCATTTCGAGGTACCCGATGTTTCTAGAAGTCCGCGGGCTCTGGGATTGACGAGGTCGCTCCTCTCGAACTGAGAGGCGGTAATTCGATGTTCCGTTCATGTTGGGACAGTGTAGAGTGGGTATAGTTTTGGGGATTTTCAAGCGCACGGCTGGTTGGAGAAATCTAGGATGTTTTCGCTATGTTTTGTGCGATTTTCTGCAGCAGCAAGCCCTACAAGTGACGATCTCTTGCTAATTGGCACATACAATCGTTTTTCTTTTTAAGTCAGCACCTACAGATTATAATACTTCGATATAGCCATATAGGAGTACCAGAGGTATTTCACTTGTCCAGTTCATTCACGTGAATGCAGTATGCCGCCTCGTGTATATCTAGAAGAACGGTGCAACATCAGTTTGCTGAATAGTTTTTACTCAAGACATTTTAGTTCCATTTGCCGAAAAAGGCTCACGCCACACTTTATGTATAAAGCAACTTTTTAGTTCCATTTCAAGCTTCAGCTAATTTGTTGACTATGCTGCAAACAAGGATTTACACAAACCCCGTTGCTGCTGCGGAGTTGTTATTCACAAGGGAATTTTCCTGCTTAGCATCGTAGGTGCTGGTTAGTAGCAAGCATGTAACATGTTTGTTTAGTTGTTTTTGAGCTTCGTGCTTCAAGGATATGACATGTACACCTGCTCGATCTTGTATGGACTATCAGGTTTTATCTAAATATATGTCAGTTAGTAACCTGATGTCTGCATTGGGCTAGCTACCTGTAGAAGAAGGCCAAACTTCATGCCTTAAACGGGATTAGAGCATCAGAAGTGGGATATAGTGTATGGGTGCTACTGTACTGGTGTGCAATACAGCCATGGATCATAAATAGGTCCGAGTAAGGAATTTAGGCCACTATGCTCTCTGTTTGGTTCAATTAAAGATCACCATCACAGAAGTGTTGCTATCTCCTTATTGTAATGATTAGATTTCTGCTTATCCGGTTCTGTTTGGTAAGGAGGATAATCATAGGTCAAGATTCATAAGACTTATATTCCAGTAATTTGTAGATCACATTTATTTTCGGCAGAGGGAATCAGGGGGTTATAGTATTGCGTTATTGATATAGAGAATCGAGCATCGTCCTGTTGGCTAAAGGCGTGGGTCCGTGCCGACCCACTGTGTTCGAGGCTTAGTCTCCATTGGGTATGCTTGTGATCATGGTTATCTTCTTAATTGAAATGCCACGGGTGCTAGTGCCTTCTTGGTGCTGGTTGAGTTTCTTTATATACTGATATGTATTTTTCCAGACATTAGTTTGATTATTCAAATGTAGGTTGTTGAACGTTCCCAAGCATGAAATTTCAGTGTCATAGCAGAGCAGTAATTTGTTTTGGAGTGGGTAAATTAGGATGCCACACAGTTCATCATTTTCTGCTGTGTGTGGTAAAGATTTTACAAGTAGCTTGGCATGACTACTATGGTATCCTTCACCTCATTTACTAGGCCCGTTTTTTACTGGGTCACTCAAATGTGCAATATGCTTTGCCTGTAACTGTTAATCTACTTATTATCTTATCCCCACTTATTTATGCATTTTGTGCTATGCTATATAAGCAATAGCCATTAAGACATTTGACACTTTAAAAATTGTTCCAGCGTGTCAAAGTGTACCGGTTGGAAGATAATGGGAAGTGGGATGACCAGGGAACGGGTCATGTAACCATTGACTATATAGAGGTATGGTTTGACAATATTTCTTAGTTATATATGGTTTCTCTGCTGATGCACCACATAATTTAAATTTTCTAGAAGCATGTGGTGATGTACATGTCGTTATTCACACTATTGCTGGATTTTATTTCTATGTTGGTAGTTTTGCTATGTTGTTGATGGCTTTATCATCCTTCTGTTTTTTTTTTGTATTTTGTACAATTACATTGGAGTTGAACAGGCCAGCATATTTGCAGTATGGGAGCTTAATATTACTACACATATTCATAGTGCCTCTGATGGCATTAGGGATGCAAGTGCGCCGAGCCAACCCATTGACTTATCCTGCGTTTGCTAGATATATATTTTTAAAGTATACTAGAGATGACACCTGTGCGTTGCTGTGGAAATTGGTTCAATTATTTCAATGAGATTTGGTTGTATGAAACATTAGTTTTTGGATAACAATGTGAGAATTTAAACTAAAATAATATAACTTATTGTATTTTATTATACTATATAGTTGTAGAATATTTATTGAATATGAGTATCATCCATGGTGTATGTTAACGTGTGTCTTTTCCCATGCATGGTGGTATGCCATGGTGAGTTGGCATAGTTGCACGTGAAGTGTTTTCTATGGTGGGTCTTTTCACATGCATGGTGACATAGTTTCATGTTGAGAGAATTAGAGTTAGTGGGGATCAACTATTTAGATATATAGGATATGCAAAGTGGACCACCAGTTAAGTTAACACCAAAGTGGCCAATTGGGCCGACCCACTTGCATCCCTACATGACAGTGAAGTTTGGTCTGTTTATCACTGAGAAAAAAGTAAGGCATGAAGCAGTGTTGGCGACAAGATTTTTCTTTTTAAGCGTTATTGTTTGTCATTCAAGATTTACTTTCTCAGCTTTTTTCTTACCTAGGGGTCAAAAGATCTCGCTCTCGCTGTCGTGGATGAAGAGGATAATGACACTCTGCTGCTTCACAACATTACACCTGATGATATCTACAGGAAACAAGAAGGTGAACTGGCATGCTATCCTTTTTTTTTATAGCCATTTCTTTCTTTCTCCTAACACAGTGGTTTGCCCATTTTATTTGGTAGAAACAATCATCTCATGGAGGGATCCTGAAAAGGCACTAGAATTAGCATTGAGCTTTCAAGAAGCCGAATCATGCTCATTCATATGGTGATTCAACAATAAATGGTGTTATTTCTGTGTCCCTTCAGTGGCTTAATCATGTCTAATTTGCATTCTGATGGCTTTATGTAGGGAGAATATGTGTACCATACAGCTTGAACTACAATCTAAAATCCTTGGCTGTGAGTTTGTTAAATCAGTTGGTTTTTTGTCTGGTTGTTCTCATTCGTCCTTGTAATTATTTTGCCATGTCTTGCAGCTCATGAAGTTCGTCCACAACGAGCAGTGAAATCTCTAGAAGCTCCAAGAGATTTGCTTTCGCGTGGTAGGTAACTACTTATTCTCTCGTGTGCAACATGTGCTCTATAATGTACTCCCTCCATCCCATATTAATTGTCGCTCAAACGGATGTATCTAGCACTGAAATACGTCTAGATACATCCGTTTGAGCGACAATTAATATGGGACGGAGGGAGTATTTGATAACTTAGTATCAAAGTAATCTTTACAATTAACTCTTGATTGTTATGTTGCAATATGTGCACATGATCCCTTTAGTATTGCTAATGTTCAGTACTGAGTTATTGGGACTGATTTACCATTTCAATTCAACAACCCCAAGAACTCTGCTTAATTCTTGAGTGGATTATTTGGTGGCCTGATCACATTATATTCAATTTCAGAAGCTCTGTATGAAACATTACATTCTTATGTTTATTTATTCAACTGAGAAGTCATGCTAAGGATCCTTTTTTTTATTTGTGATGATCATTTAGAAAGTTCAGAATATTAATCAGTTATTGCTTTACCTGCAGGTAAATCCTTAGCATTTGAACTTCCTCCTCTTGAATTGTCCAGTCTCTCTGTTATTTTAAAGGTGTGAGCAACCTTCAGTGTTCTTTTCATGTAAACCTTTTAACACTTAGTGTTTTTATGATGCTTTATTTAATGACATCTTTTCGGTTGCCAAGTAGAAGCATCATATACTTTGCAAGCAGATATTAGGAGCTCAAAAGTATTGTGAAGTCACTTAGGACATGGGGGAGTCTTTATGTATTTGTAGGATTCAACTTGTTCAATGTGCGTGTAGTAAACATACAGAATGAATCATACAATGTTTTATTCTCAAAAAATTATACAGCCAGCCCACCAGGGTTCGACCATCCCTGACCGAAAGTCTGGTGTCTTATTCTTCTATATTGATTGTAGCAAGGGGCTTCTCGCCCCTTAGGCCCTTCTTTTTTCTTGAAAAATTATACAATAATTTTGCATACTGAATATTGAAATATTGTTCACCAAATGTACAGACTATACTGCTATGTGATGTGACGCAGCAGACACGTCTCGCAGATTTAATACTGAAAGATGTAAGTCATTGATTTGTTTATTTGTGGTTATGATGCTGTATGTTGCACGTTTCTCTCCCTGCAGTTAGGTGCATACATGTAGATTTGATGCAAATATTAAGTCAAATGCAGCGCAACGAGATTTATCCTGTGGAGCCAACACATGATCAAGTGTTTTTTTAAATGTTAAACACATAATAAAAAATGTAATTTGTTTAACTCACATATTGTTCTTATACGGCTGATTCACAAGATATCAAAGGAAGAGTGAATTATGAATCATGCAATTAGCTGATGAGATTAAGACTAATAAGTTTTTCAAGTATTCATCCTCCAAATGTTTGTCAGCTTTCACAAAATCTTCCAAAAGCCAGAAAGTTCCTCTTACATATTTTTACTTCGCACCTGATTTTCAAATGGGCACGTACCTTAATATGTGCTTCCTTTCTCTTTTAGTATATTTTAACTTTGAACCTGATTTTCAAATGGGCACATGCCTTAATACACACAGCTTTAAGTCTTGGATTTCATATCTTCATAGAATCAATTTATATGTGTAAATTTCATCGCAAAATCCTCTCATACTTGCACAATGTAGGTGCAATCAGCCCCCATCTGTCTAGTAGAAACTAGGCAAATGAATGCTTTTATTTTGGTAAGAGGAATGAATGTAGCTAACTAGACTGTCAACAAATTGCATCTGCACACAAGGTTTTCTGAATTTTGATTTATCTATGTATGTATACCGTGATGTTTTGAACTTATCTGTTTCACTAATCCAACATGTTGCAGCGTGATTTTTTCCCCAAGATAGTGGACCTTTTCAGAACATGCAAGGGTTTAGGGGACATGGATGGTCTCCACAAGATCTTCAGATTAGTCAAGGCAATCAGTAAGTACATACTCCCTCCGTCCCAAAATAAGTGTCAACTTTGTAACGGAGGGAGTACTTAGTAAGCTTCAGCATAGATTATTTCAGCTTGCTACTTACATTTTTTCTGATTGTGCAGTATTATTGAACAGTGCTGCTATATTTGACAAGATTTTCTCCGATGATTTTATTCTTGACATAATTGGTGTCCTTGAATGTAAACACTATACCCTGTACCTCTCATTTGTGCTTTACATCAGTAAAATTATAAACTCTGCTGTGTTCTACACAATGACGAGCTACATGCACTGTTCTTTACTTATTTATTAACGAGTCCCGATCTATACAGACGATCCAGAGGTTCGTAATGTGCAAAATCATAGTGCTTTCCTGAAGGAGCATGCAGTTTTCAAGGAGGTAAATCGAGTGTCATCTTTTATGCATCTTAAACTGTTTGAGTTGTAATGATTTTAGGTGATGCTTTCTCTCTCATAGGCCATACCCATTAGAAATGCTTCTGTGGTTTCAAAGATTCATCAAACATACAGAATATGCTATATAAAGGTCAGTGCTCTGCTGCACCACCCTGCCCCCGCCATCTAGAGTTTTCGTTTATTTGATCTCTGTTGCCAACTTTTGTGCTAATTATTTCAAACTGGAGTGCCTATCATCTACAGGATGTTATATTACAGAAAGGACTGGATGAAGCTACTCTGGCAAGCCTTAACGCAATTATTAATGCGAACTATGCTTTTGTTAGTGTTTCAACTTTACCAAGTTTTCACGTGCTTTAATAAAAATTTCCTTCTGTAATTTTGGACTGTATGATTCTCCTGTAGGTTGTTTGTCTACTGAAGGATGACACTTCTTTTATGCAAAGACTGTTTGCTACTATGAGGTCTTCAAATATTTCCGCTGAATCAAAAAGAGAACTGGTGAAACTAGCATTTCATTTTGTTGTTTATTTCTTTAGATACACCCTTCTGTCTCAGAACCTGCAATAATGTATGATTACTCCCTCCGGTCCTTTTTAGTCTGCATATAAGTTTTGTCCGAAGTCAAAGCATCTCTACTTTGACCAAACTTATATAAAAAAGTATCAACATTCACAATGCCAAATTAATATTGTTAGATTCATTATGAAATGTAGTTTCATAGTATATGTATTTGATATTGTAGATGTTGATATTTTTTAATATACATTTGGTCAAACTTTGCAATGTTTGACTTGGCACAAATCTAATATGTGGAGTAAAAAGGACCGGAGGGAGTAGTAGTCATGATGGCTATATTATATTATGATCTGTTCTGTTAACCTTGTTTGAACTATTCAGTTGCAATTGTTGAACTGCCAGAAAAGAAGAAATGCTAATGAATGTTCATTCCTTTGATGGATCACAGTAGTTCCATGATGTGTTGTAGGCAGCTGGCACTTAGAGGAAATGAACAAACCATGAACCCAAGGATGTGTTTGAGTGAACTGGGTTTTTGTGTGGGCTTTGCTGATGCTAGCGTCTAGATGAAGTAGTTTATTTGTTCACCATGTACTGTTGCGTGACTATCGTAAATTAGATTGGAAAATATATTTGAGCTCTGCTGAGCATTGGCTTCCATCATTTGGGAGTTGATATGAGTGTGGACTATGAATCTTTGCACTAAGTTGCTCCAAAAGTATCTTTGTACTACGTACCTTATTACCTTTCTAGTCGATCTGCTAGTTCTTTATGTTGAAATTATATATCATTGTGTGTGTTGGGGTGTGTGTGGCGTGCCAGTGTACGCTCAATTCAGCAATGGTTCTCCTTTTGTATGCCACTTACATGGATAACATTTTGTTCTTTGCAGGTCTTGTTTCTGCGTGAGTTTTGTACTGTCAGCTCAAGTCTGCAGCCTGCTCAACGAATGCAACTATCTAGGTTGGTATATGGATGCTGTATTTTCTCTTGCGCACTTCAGAATTTCTTTCTTTCTTTTGTTGGAATTTATTGCAGTTATCACGATATTACCTGGTGCCTGCCACACTGTATTCATGGTCATTTTGATCAGGTTTTGTTCATCGTTGACAACAACAACAACAACAACAACAAAGCCTTTCAGTCTCAAACAAGTTAGTTAAAATCCATAAGATATCGAAACCAGGTCATGGTTCTGGCACATGGATAGCTAACTTCCACGCACCCCTGTCCATGGCTAAATCTTTGTTTGTCCATGGCTAAATCTTTGTTGATATTCCAGTCCTCCAGATCTCCCTTTACGGACTCCTCCCATGTCAAGTTTTGGTCTACCCCGCCTCTCTTGACATTATCTAGGTTTTGTTCGTGATCCTGGCAAAATTTTCTTTGTTAGTTGGTGGGTATTCGTGGCAGCATTTTATGGATGTAATAAGCAAATAGTTGGATCAGCTTTTCCATTTTCCTTTCTCTCCCTCTAGATCGGCTCACATTTGTTATAATAACTTCTCTGTCAAGCCCATTCTTAGATAGAGAAACATAACTAATACTAGTAGGTTTCTGTTCCGCATTCGTCGCCAAGTCTTGTGGTAAATGTATATTACAATCTTAGCTTTTGTTGGTTATAGGGTGATGCTGTCCATTTGTCATGTTATTCCTGTGTGTATGACTGCAGCCTTTTCAGTTACATGATGACTTATGACAAGCCAACGCTTCTACGAGTTGTGTTTACTCTCTGCTAGCCATATGCTTTATGCCAAAATTATTATTGTACATATTGTTTTTGACAGTATACTGTATGGATGTGCTAAAGGATATAGTGCATATCATTTACGTAAAGGGAACACTGTTGACCTCTCGTTTGTGTTTTGATCATTATCTTACCTTGATGCAATGCAGACATGCCTCTCAAGCAGTTTAGTCAATTTTAACTAAACATCATTCAAGTAC
The DNA here is from genome assembly GCF_018294505.1 of Triticum aestivum. NCBI lineage: Eukaryota > Viridiplantae > Streptophyta > Magnoliopsida > Poales > Poaceae > Triticum > Triticum aestivum. The sequence continues at coordinate 103,627,343 of NC_057796.1, forward strand.
AATTTCTTGTAAGCTGTATCATTAGAGACTGTTGTAGTAGTTTAGTAATCGTGTTTCTCTATTCAGGGATCTAGCAGGTCGAGGTGTCTTTGATATAATTTCTGATGTGCTGCGGAGTCAGGAAAAAGTGCTTGTCTCAGCTGGGTAACTTCTGGCGCAGTGAATGAATTCTTCTTTGGTTGTTTCTGTATCTTATCCTTTTAAGTCTCACCATTTTTTGGGCAAATGCAGGACAGACATCCTACATTATCTTACTCAAGATCCTAACTTACTGAGATCATATATTGCAAACCACGAGGAAAGTTCTAGAGAAGGCATTTCTCTTCTTGGGCTTCTGGTAAGTGAATTTTGGTCTCCGTACAGGATTTGTTGCAGTACTTTTGGTCCAAGCAGTGAATTACATTCCTGTAAAGCCATCGTGTTCTTGGGTCTGTTCAAGCTTGTGTCGAGGGAGAGCCAATTGTGCTCTCTTACCTTGGCAAGGTTTTCCGTGCCCCAACTGCTCTCTCTCTCTCTCTCTCTCCTGGCAAAGCTAATGTTATTGTGCTGCTACAAAACACCAGGTCTGAGCAGCTAAGGCTAGACATAGGGTAATCTAGCCTTGGATCCAAATGCACCCTAAATCATTGCACCTTCTTGTATTGTGGGTATGTCCTGTCCATTTGTTGTGAACTGCGAGTATCTTACAATTTAGTGGAACATTTGGACATTGAATTGTGTATTTGCTTGGCATATCTTCTTTTTTTCTTCTTCGAATCCATGCAAACTGTTTGCCTTTTCCTGTTCATTGTGTTATTTTTATCAGGTGATTGTTTTTCTGTCTGATGCTTTTCAGAATATTCTTTTAGCAAAACTCAAATTGCCTTCTCTAGCATAATTGTGGATACTGCTAACAGTTAATCAAATTTCAGATTGAAGGCATTGCAACTGACTTCGGTGGCGAAATGCTCTGCCAGTTTCTGGAAATTCTAAAGGTGCTGCTGGATGGATGTACTGCGGATACGGTTACACAATGTGTAAGATGCTTTAGCTTATATCATGTACTAAGGACATTATGTAATGCACATCCTTGGTATGATGAATCTCTTCGGGAAATAGTGTTTTTCTCATGTTTCTGCTCCTCTGCTCTCCAATGCTTTTGATCTTCATTTTGGTTTATGAGTAGATGCACGTAGCTAATATGTTTTTTTATAGAAGCCAATATGAGCTTTGTGGTCATTACAAAATATTACATTTTTTCAAATGCTTGTGTTTAACTAGATTGTGGTATGAAATTTTTGTCTCTGTACTGTTGCAGAGAGACTTCATCGAGTTATTTTATGAGAAGTGTTTTGATAAGTTGATCAATATAATAGAATCGTCAAGAGTTGAAGAATATTCTGCGAAGCTTGAAATATTGTATAACATTTGTGAGCTCTTATGCTTTTGTGCACGTCATCACCCCTACAAGATCAAGTAATGCTCGGTCCCACCGCTCCCCCCCAGCTGTTCATTTTTTTGGCGTCTTTGTTAACACGCGGCTCTCAATCTTGCAGGATCACCTTTTTTGGAAGCAATTCAATGGAGAAGATCCTTACTCTAACCCGTCGAAGAGAGAGGTCTTTGGTTGTGGCAGCTGTCCGAATCATGCGTACTATTATTGGTGCTGGCAGAAATGTAAGAAATTTACTTTGTCCCATAAATAAATTAAGCATTGCATCATTGAGGGCTCTTTACATCCAGGAAAAGCACTATATAATTGAAATTTTGGTTCTTCTGCGCACTAAGTCTATTGGTCCCTCTTGACTACATTATGACTGCCAACTTAAAACTAGATACAGTCTAGCAAGCATTCCATGTTGACCACTGGATAATGGATCAGATTCACTGGGATGTAATTATTGCAGCACAACTGACAACTTCTTAATTAACCCACTCACATGCTGAACATATTTATGATTGTTCCCACGTCCTCAAGAGTTGAGTATCATGACCACCCAAATCCAACCTATCTTTCATCCAATGATCCACATGCGAGTTTATCATACACCTAGGCTTGTTTGCTTATATGCATCACATGCACCCCATATCTTATTACTGCAAAAAAGAGTCGTTTGTAGCTTAAAATATTTAACAGCGGTGGCGACTTTTACTAGTGAAGGCAAATCTCTCTTGATTTGTATAGTTGAATCCGCCCTTTATGTACACGCGTACTACAAGTGTAGTATAAAGCCGAATAAAAGGACTGATGATTCCAAGATGAGGATTTAGCTTCCTTCGTCGGAGGCAATAGTAAACATGTCTGTCAATCATGTTGCTTGCTTCTTTTAGCAAAACTGTGTGGTACACCTTATATCGCTGATCGTTAGAGAATAGGCCTACCAGCCAGCAAGCATATCCTAACTGCAATGTTCTTGTCATATCTTAATTTGAGATGTTTTTTTTGCTGTGTTCTCTAGGACGAGCTTCTAATTAGCCATGTCATTGAATTCAACACGTTGAAACCAATTATTGAAGTATTTGTTGAAAATGGGAATAGATACAACATGCTACACTCCACGGTCCTCGAACTGTTGGACTTCATAAGAAAGGTACATCCTTATCCATTGACGTGTACATGTTATCGAGTATGGGAAAAAATATCTGTCTCTCCAAAAAAGGAAAACCATTATCTACTGGGCTTTGCCATCTGATGCATTTTTGTGAACAGGAAAATCTAAAATCCCTCGTCCTATATGTTGTTGAGTCTTTTTGGGATCAACTTTTGATGTTTGAACAACTGGCAAGCATTCAGGCCTTCAAACTCAAGTATCAAGAGGTGGAGAGTTGAGACTTTGTCTGTTCTCGCATTCTGCCATTACTGTCAATTTTGTCAACCTAGCAAGTTAGGCATTAGTATACCATGTACTATTGACATGAACAATGATGGTATTTTGTTTCCTGCTAGTACGTGGATATTGCTGAGGAAACGCAAACTACTAGTGTGGATCATACGAGAAAGGCAGATGAAAGAGGTCTTGATAAGGAAGAGGAAGATTATTTCAGTAAAGACAGGTCTTAAGTTTATTTCCTCATTTGCTGCTTATTTTATAATGCTGGGTTGATTGGATTCCAGATGTTCCATTTTTTGTAACTCTTGATGTTGCATTGTTTACTGAACCGACGTGAAATTTCTGTTTTACCTTTAGCAATGAAGAAGATTCTGCTGCACAGACCAGACATGCACATCAACAATGCCTGGTTAAGCCAGCTAATGGAAGTGAAATCCATCACATCCCTGCAAGGTATCTCATCTTCGACAACTGGGGATATTACCAGCTGTACTGTGTTTAAGATTAATGTGCTGTCTTTTACTGGTTTACATCGAAGATAACTCGGCAATTTTTCTGATTCCTATTTTCTGTACTAATCATGTAATTTCTGTACTCTTAAACATACTTCGTTTCTTGTGTTTCATTCATCTCTTGGCATTTTCAGGCCTAAATCTGGTGGTCTTGTGGATAATGGCTCCGACAAAGATTATAAGCCATCTCCCAAGCGACCCGTAAAAGCCGATGAAGCCTTAAATATACCCATGGAGAGCCGTAGCTCATTGGACAGCAAAGATGCAGATGGGAATATTCTAAAGAAGCCCAAGCTACAGTCACCACTCTCACCTGCTTCAAGCATAAAAAATTCTGACGGCAACGATGATGTAGGGAAGGCAAGCCCAGCCTCTCGAGATCAACAACAACATGCCCCGGAAAGCCTGGATTCTGGCCATCAAACTGGAGACGACTGTATGAAAGATGCTGAGGATACAACAGAAACAACCGACTCTGAGCCTTCTACAGCAGGATGAGTTGTTTTTCTCCATCAATTGGCCTCAACCCGGTCTTTCCTTGCAGCTAGAAGGATAAGGAATCACGTTTGGCTCCAAAGAAGGCTAGATCCATAATATGCTAAACTTCAAGCCCGCAAGCTTGACTGGAAGTGAGAAAGCTTTGGGCACAGCCATATATATCTTGGATGTGATATCGACTGAACGTGTGAAATTGATCTTCAGGAATAGATCCTGAAGCTGAGAATGAGCGCAGCTTTCGTCACGGCAACATAGGAATTTTTGGTTGCATTAGTCTAAGTATGGACAATATGACATTTCGCAAGGGCACGGAATGTGCCCTTTGCTAGAAGCTTCCACCGATGTGGAATGAAAGGCAGAGGAGCTGTTATCTTGTAAAACTGCCGGTAGAGATTAGAATGGTTCACAACAGCTTGCTCTATTTTGCAAGTCCAAATTAATGGTAGTCTAGCAATCTAGTTTCTGGTAGTACGGTGTCTATGTAACACGGGCTGTGCGCTGTGCATACGTTGTTTCCTGGTTTGCCACTCTGGTGCTCTCATTTTTTTTTCGAAAAGGAGGTTATCCCCCGGCCTCTGCATTCTCTGGTGCTCTCATGATTTGGCGATTTTATCTGAATTAATCCTATGCTCTTGATTGGGCGATTTCAACTGAATTAATCTTAGGCACATCATTACCTGTTTTTTGAATGTCGGTTGATTTTGGCTTCGCGCGAGACCGAAGGCGGGACTGGGTGAGGAGTGCTGGCCATGGTGAGACTGTGACTCTGAAACTTGATGGGTGTGAGGGTGATGAACATGAATAGGCTTGAGGAGGAAGACACATTGAGATCCGTTGGATATCGATCTGATGGTCAGGCAAGAAACTGACTGATTGAAACGTTTCTTTAGGATGAATAGCCACTCGCTTTTCCTGTTTCTCAGACTAGTAAGTGTGCACGTGCAACACACGTCTCGACTAATATATAACCATACATGACAATTGTGTGTATAAAAAGATATTCCCTCCATTCACAAATTCCTACATGTGTCAATTTAGTTTGGAACACCCCACTCAGAATTTCCATCAGAGCAAGTGCACCGCTATGTTCTCGCAAAATCTTCTCAAGCTAAAATCTGCGCCTCAGAAAGTATGGTCCTACGAAAAAGGGCAAGTAGCCAGCGCGAAAACACATATCATAACTGATAAACAAACATGCCATTTTGTTCTCTACTAATAAATTCAAGTCTTGTGCTGAAGTGGATTTTTGGATTTACTAATTTATAACTGATAACATTTTCACATATAATATTCTATAAAGAAGTGTTATATATGTTGATTAGATACAGACTCCACACCATGTTGCTCAACCAAATTTGTAATATCTTGAAATGGTGTACATGCTTGTGCGTCAATGGAACATATGTACATAGTATCTTCCAGAGGCTGAAGTTGTTCCTTTCTTTACGACAGACGCTTGAGGTGTGCAGCACTGAACAAAAGAGCCTATAGGAACATATAGTGTGTTTAGCACAAAAGAAGTTGTACAAGTTATTCGAGGACAAGCACATGATTTCTAGTGTGTTATTTATGACACACAACTGAATGAGAACTAGGAAAATACAAAATGTTCAAGATAAAATGTGAGTATGAGATGCGCCAATTTGTTTATTCAGAGGTGAGTTTCAAGGAAGTCATTTGAAGTTACATTATTCAGAAACATTGTTGCAAAAATAGCAAGATACATAATTAAATCGAACAGTCACATCATAATTCAAGTTACATTATGCAAAAATCTGCCACCATTGATTGCTCTTGTGTGATTATTGTTGGGCCTGGATGCCGTTGACGCTTACTCAAGCCACAAAAGCTGACATCAGGGGAAGAATTTGCTGGACCATTGTTTTGAGGTGTTAAATTATAATGTCCATCTGTGTATGGTTACTCCAACTACAGTTACACTCCAATGCGTAGATCAATTCTAAATTCCCAAACCATTTTGTAAATCTCGCATGCTACACCCGAGAGTTTCGGGAAAAGCAAAAGTTCAAATATTAGTTGTGGTACGAAAATTAAGACACTTGATGTACTATCATGTACTCCCTCTGTTTCTAAACATAAGCCTTTTTGAGATGTTCCTAGGGACTCATACGGATGTATATAGACATATTTTAGAGTGAGATTCACTCATTTTCCTCCGTATGTAGTCCATATTAAAATCTCTAAAGGGCTTCTATATAGGAACGGGGGAGTATTTGTCTTTAATTGGGGAACATTCTCTTATGCAAACGGAGGTACATCTTTACCTGCAGATAGAAAAGTACAAATGTCAAACAATATATAGAGGGGTATAGAGAGAGTGGTGAAGATCATTTAGGCAGGGCAACATAATCATGTGAACCAGATCCTGACTATTATGTACAAAGCAGCACCAATTAGTTTCTTAAAATTAAAATAAAGAATTGAGCATTAACCTCTATATATGACTGGGGAGCAATGTACGTGTATATCTCACAAAATTCAAGGTGCATAGTATACAGGAAAGAGCGTGTGTATGCATGCTATACGTTGAGTTGAGCCTGCCTGCCTGCCTGTCGGCGACCACACTTGCATATAGCCACGAGCAGTCCTCGTCTATGATAACGTATGTGACTCTTTGCCAGCTGCCGATAGGGCGTGTGGTAGAACATGAACTAACATATTGATGACCGGATCACCAAATACAGTGGCAAATACTATGATTTCCAAACACATTGTGGTTTTCAAAATATTGCTGAAAACTGTAGCCACACACTCACGCAATATTACAGGTGGGACCCCACCATGTCACACTACTGCTTCCTCCTCATCATTGTCATCCTGACCGCTAGGCCCAGATTCTTTCGGGGCTCCACTTGTCGGTGTCGTGTGGATCTTCGACTCGATGTCCGGCGTCGCCGTAGTGAAAGGCGAGGGCGTGACACAAACAGAGCCTAAATCATGTCCTCGAACAAGTCTATGAAATAATCCAATCCTTCTACTGCACAATCTAGTAAATCCCATGTAAAGAATGCATATTGAGATGCATGATACATTACTGAATTTTGCATCTATAAGGCCTACCGAAGTCAGCCTACATCGGTAACTTCCTGCACGCAAACTATACTTTGCTGTATTTTGCATGTATCAAATAATGAGCCTCACTAAATCAAGCATACACATGTCAGTACAGAGAACGACTGCTCATGCAAAATCGTTAATTCAGAAATTAGGCAAGCTGCTAAATTCAGTACAATTCCTAGATCGAAGCAAGCGTACAACTGATGTGGCCGCTCCCTGTGCACCCTCGGCAGCGTGGAGGCACGACGCCATGCGGCCTCGTTCGCTAGTGGCCGCCTTGCATGCGTCCACATCCCCGGTGGGGGTCGCAGCTCCCGTGTGCGGCGTTGAGGCAATGAGTGTGAGTTTCAGTGACAACAGTAATATGCAGATGTCTACATAAGCAGTAACATAATTGTAGCATGAATCAGTTGATTCCAAGACACGTCTTCTAGACGGTAGGGTTGCAAGTGCACGGTCTTTAATCTCTACCTCTGAGCAGCCATGTGAGGGCAGAAAAAAGGGTTAGGAGGGAGACGGGGTGGTTCGCTGTACCTGCACATCAAGTGGCGGTGCTCGGAGAACTCGGTCTCGCCCGTTGGACGGCGGGTGACGGGACGGTGGAGGAGCAGCCGTACGCTCGCCTGGATCCTGTTGGTGGTGGTGCTTGAGGCCTACAAGATCTAGCTGCCACGGATGAGAGGACGAATAAGTGGAGAACGAAGGCCATGGCGAGGCCCCTTCATCGCTCGGATTCCATGGGCTGCCGCGTCGAGATGGCCGGGAGACGTCAGATCCGTGCCGCCGTGTCACGAGTAGCAGCAGTCGGAGATGGAGAGGGGTGTCGGCACCAGGGACGATTCTAAGGGGGGACGAGGGGGGGCGAGACCCCCCCTAACGATCGAGTGCTCCCTCGATAACGATTAGCGATCCACTAAATTTTCTGCTTGCCTCCATGTACGTAACCTGCTTCGCCCCCCCATCCTCAGCCCATGTGTACAGCCCATTAGATTTTTTTTGAGTTGGTAGAGCCCATTAGATATGGAGCACTAACATGGGGAGCAACTAGTTTTACCTCAAAAAAAAAAAAAACTAGTTAACGAGCGCTCCGAGCGCTCGTAACGAGCGGTTCGGGAGCGCTCCGCACGTGACAAGTGTCGTGTCGCGCGCGGAGCGCTCCCGCAAGGGAAAACCAATTGCGCGGTTGGTTCCCGGTTTTCCCTTTCCGGTTTGTGGTTTGATGCGTTTTGCAGTTTGACCCTCGAACTATCAGAATTTTCCGTTTTCCCTTTCCGCGCGAAAACACAAAAATACCAGCTCGCGCGGTTGGTTCCCTGTTTCCCTTTCCCGTTTCCCTTTTTGTTCCCATTATATTTCCGGGTAATGGAGATTTATGGGGTAGTTACGGGCGGGGACTACCAACACGATCAAATGTCACCTTTCAAGTAAAGAAAAAAAGCAAATTTTTAATGTAAAACAGCAGTCTCCAGAGTCATTCAATCGTGTGACTTCTTTATAGGCACAAGTGAACACTAGGAGAGGCACGTGTGTATAATATCTTTACTAAATTGAAGAAAAGCGCCTTCGGCTCGTTCAATTTTCATAAACAACTTGAAGGGGGGCATAGGTCGAAGTGTGTGTTGGTCGTGCGGCGTGCTGGTTCGTGCGGCGCGTTGTACGTCGTGGTGTGGCACGGCGCCTCCGGCGCGAGGGAACCTCCGGCTCGCCTTCGGTTCGTTCAATTTTCATAAACATCTTGAAGGGGGGCATAGGTCAAAGTGTGTGTTGTTCGTGCGGCGTGCTGGTTCGTGCGGCGCGTTGTACGTCGTGGTGTGGCACGGCGCCTCCGGCGCGAGGGAGCCTCCGGCTCGCCTT
>NC_057796.1:103636400-103638600 GCF_018294505.1 Triticum aestivum
CTCGTTCAATTTTCACAAACATCTTGAAGGGGGGCATAGGTCGAAGTGTATGTTGATCGTGCGGCGTGCTGGTTCGTGCGGCGCGTTATACGTCGTGGTGTGGCACGGCGCCTCCGGCGCGAGGGAACCTTCGGCTCGTTCAATTTTCATAAACATCTTGAAGGGGGGCTGTAACGCCCACGATGCGGCTATATCTCCCACGTGTCGAGGCACGACTTAGAGGCATAACCGCATAGTGGTTTTGTCGCAAGAAGGGTCATCTTCACACAATCCCATGTAATGAACAAGAATGGGATAAAGAGTTGGCTTACAATCGCCACTTCACACAATACATAAATATCATCATACATCATCCAAAATACAATCATATAGACCGACTACGGTCAAAATCTAGATGAAAATAAGACAACCCCAAATGCTAGATCCCCGATCGTCCCAACTGGGCTCCACTACTGATCATCAGGAAAAGACACATAGTAACGACCACGTTCCTCGCGAACTCCCACTTGAGATCGACGCCATCGTCTGCACTGGCATCGTCGACACCTGCAACTGTTTTGGAAGTATCTGTGAGTCACGGGGACTCAGCAATCTCACACCCGCGAGATCAAGACTATTTAATCTTGTAGGACAAAGAGGTGCAAAGAGGTAGAGCTGCAGCGGCAAAAGCATGTATGGTGGCTAACTTGCGCAAATGAGAGCGAGAAGAGAAGCAATGGAACGGACGTCATCTAGCAATGACCAAGAAGAGGTCCTGAACACCTACTTACGTCATACATAACACATACCGTGTTCACTTCCCGGACTCCGCCGAGAAGGGACCATCACGGCTACACACGCACTTGGTGTATTTTAATTGGGTCAAGTGACAAGTTATCTACAACCGGACATTAACAAATCCCATCTGCCTCATAACCGCGGGCACGGCTTTCGAAAGATAATACCCTGCAGGGGTGTCCCAACTTAGCCCATCATAAGCTCTCACGGTCAACGAAGGATAAACCTTCTCCCGAAAAGACCCGATCAGTCTCGGAATCCCGGTTTACAAGACTTCTCGACAATGGTAAAACAAGACCAGCAAAGCCACCCGAATGTGCCGACAAATCCCGATAGGAGCTGCACATATCTCGTTCTCAGGGCACACCGGATGAGACATCCTACGAGTAAAACCAGACCTCGAGTTTCCAGGAGGGGGCCCCGCAGTCTGCTCAGTTCGGACCAACACTCGAAGGAGCACTGGCCCGGGGGGGGGGGTGTTAAAATAAGATGACCCTCGGGCTCGCGAAAACCCGGGGGAAAAGGCTTAGGTAGCAAATAGTAAAACCAAGGTTGGGCCTTGCTGGAGGAGTTTTATTCAAGGCGAACTGTCAAGGGGGTCCCATAAATCACCCGACCGTGTAAGGAACGCAAACTCAAGGAACATAATCCCGGTATAACAGTAACTAGGGCGGCAAGAGTGGAACAAAACACCAGGCATAAGGCCGAGCCTTCCACCCTTTACCAAAATATATAGATGCATTAATTAAATAAGAGATATTGTGATATCCCAACATATCCATGTTCCGACATGGAACAAACTTCAACTTCACCTGCAACTAGCAACGCTATAAGAGGGGCTGAGCAAAAGCGGTAACATAGCCAAACAACGGTTTGCTAGGAAAGGATGGTTAGAGCTGACATGGCTAAAATGGGAGACATGATATAGCAAGTGCTAGGCAGCGGAGTGTGACGCCCGGATAATCAAGCTACAGTAAAACTCTGCTAACGATGCCACGTCACCATGATCACTTTAGTTAACCTCGGGTTAGTTTAAAAAAAGATTCAAAATTCAAATTCAAATTCAAGTCAAACAACTAAAGTTTTCAAAAGTCAAAACTAAAATGTTCTCAATGTGACAAATAAATCATGGATATTATTGGTGGAGAAACAACATCTTTATAAAATAATTAAATACCCCAAAGTGATTAAAACAACAGCATAAACAATTAATTATACTCCTATTTTATTTTTCAAAATACTAAACTATTTTAGCTAGGTGCCAAAGTTATTGTGGCAGTAGTATATTTACAAATACTAAGTTAGGTGCTGGTGATAAATTTTACAAAACTAAAATAAAAGAAAATAGATAAAGAAAAGAAAACAGAAAAGAAACAAAAAAAAAAGAAGGCCAAACCCCCCTCTCACTGGGCTTCGGCCCAGC
>NC_057796.1:103639178-103643470 GCF_018294505.1 Triticum aestivum
CCGTGTTGCCTGCCGCTGGCCCCGCCCGCGACGGCTCCAGCCGCCGCTGCTCTCGTAGCTTCCCGGAGCCCCTCCGCCGTGGTTCACCGGAGCCGTTCCGCCGTGGCCGTAGGCCACGTTCGCCAACCGCCGGCGCCCCGCCTCTGGGTGTGCTCGTGCGTGAGCAGCACGTGCCACAGACACGCGGGCCCCAGCAGATTAGATTAGGAACTAATCTAATTAGCCAAACTAGCTAACCTCTAATAGACACTAACAGCAGGGCCCCACCTACTAATTAGGATAAATTAAATTAAAACAAGACCCTGTTAGAAGGTAGGAGCCAATGACAAACGGGGCCCACGTCCCTGAGAACAAAAAAAAATAATTAAAAAAAAAGGATAATAATAAATAAAAATATTAAATAGTTAATTAATTAATAACTTAATTAATCTACTTTAACTAAACCTATTTAACCTGCTAATAAATCTAACTACTGTCAATTAGATAACAGCCTATGACACGCGGGACCCACCCATTTAGTTGACTGGTCAACGGTCAACTTTGACCGCTTGCATCACGCTGATGTCATGATGACGTCATAAATGCCTTCGATTTAATTAATTCTGCTAATCCTAATAATGATTTAAATCTTTTAAAATTGATATAAAATAAACCGTAGCTCGGATGAAAAAACTTTGTACATGAAAGTTGCTCAGAACGACGAGACGAATCCGGATACGCAGTCCGTTCGTCCACCACACCTCCCTAACCTATCGAACTCGCAACTTTCCCCCTCCGGTCCGTTTGTCCGAAAACGTGAAACATCGGGAATACTTTCCCGGATGTCCCCCCCCTTCACCGGTATCACCTCATACCGCGTTAGAACACGTCTAGCTCTGCCTGTTGTCTTGTTATGCACTTGCTTGCTATGTATTTACTGTTTCTCCCCCCCTCTTCTCTTCGGTAGACCCCGTGACGATGCTGATGCCCCTGTGGTCAACTACGTCACCGATGACCCCTCCTTCTTGTCTGAGCAACCAGGCAAGCCCCCCCCTTGATCACCAGATATCGCCTACTCTACTCTCTACTACTTGCATTAGAGTAGTGTAGCATGTTACTGCTTTCGATTAATCCTATTCTGTTGCATAGCCTGTCATTGTTGCTACAGTTGTTCCCCTTACCTGCTATCCTACTGCTTAGTCTAGGATGCTAGATTTCCATCAGTGGCCCTACATTCTTGTCCGTCTGCTGTGCTATACTATCGGGCCGGGATCACCTGGGCGGTGATCACGGGTATATGCTATATACATTATATACATGACACATGTGGTGACTAAAAGTCGGGTCGGCTCGAGGAGTACCCGCAGGTGATTCTGATGAGGGGGCTGAAAGGACAGGTGGCTCCACCCCGGTAGAGGTGGGCCTGGGTTCCTGACGGCCCCCGACTGTTACTTTGTGGCGAAGCGACAGGGCAGGTTGAGACCACCCAGGAGAGAGGTGGGCCTGGCCCTGGTCGGCCTTCGCGGATAAACAACACGCTTAACGAGTTCTGGGTATTTGATCTGAGTCTGGCCATTTGGTCTATACGCACTAACCATCTACGTGGGAGTAGTTATGGGTATCCCGACGTCGTGGTATCAGCCGAAGCTCTTTTGACGTCAGCGACTGAGTGGCGCGCGCCGGATTGGACTGGAACGCCACTAGGCTAGGTCTGCTTCCGGCCGCGTACGCAACGTGCAGGTGTGCATAGGGCGATGGGCCCAGACCCCTGCGCGCATAGGTTTAGACCGGCGTGCTGGCCTCTCTGTTGAGCCTAGGTGGGGCTGCGACGTGTTGATCTTACGAGGCCGGGCATGACCCAGAAAAGTGTGTCCGGCCAAATGGGATCGAGCGTGTTGGGTTATGTGGTGCACCCCTGCAGGGAAGTTTATCTATTCGAATAGCCGTGTCCCTCGGTAAAAGGACGACCCGGAGTTGTGCCTTGAGCTTATGACAACTAGAACTGGATACTGAGTAAAATACACCCTTCCAAGTGCCAGATACAACCCGGTGATCGCTCTCTAACAGGGCGACGAGGAGGGGATTGCCGGGTAGAATTATGCTATGCGATGCTACTTGGAGGACTTCAATCTACTCTCTTCTACATGCTGCAAGATGGAGGCTGCCAGAAGCGTAGTCTTCGACAGGACTAGCTATCCCCCTTTTATTCTGGCATTCTGCAGTTCAGTCCACTGATATGCCCCTTTACACATATACCCATGCATATGTAGTATAGCTCCTTGCTTGCGAGTACTTTGGATGAGTACTCACGGTTGCTTTTCTCCCTCTTTTCCCCTTTCTATACCGGTTTGTCGCAACCAGATGCTGGAGTTCAGGAGCCAGACGCCACCGTCGACGACGACACCTACGACACTGGAGGTGCCTACTACTACGTGCAGGCCGTTGACGACGACCAGGAGTAGTTAGGAGGTCCCAGGCAGGAGGCCTTGCCTTTTCGATCGTTGCTACTTTTGTGCTAGCCTTCTTAAGGCAAACTTGTTTAACTTATGTCTGTACTCAGATATTGTTGCTTCCGCTGACTCGTCTATGATCGAGCACTTGTATTCGAGCCCTCGAGGCCCCTGGCTTGTATTATAATGCTTGTATGACTTATTTATGTTTTAGAGTTGTGTTGTGATATCTTCCCGTGAGTCCCTGATCTTGGTCGTACACATTTGCGTGCATGATTAGTGTACGGTCAAATCGGGGGCGTCACAAGTTGGTATCAGAGCCGACTGCCTGTAGGAATCCCCCTTTCCAACTCCTTGGCCGAAGTCGAGTCTAGTCAGTGAAAACTATTTTACTAACATGGCTGTGTGGCTTACGGGCCCACGTCGCCATTAGGTGGTAGTAGGATCTTTTATTCCTCAACCTATACTCTGGGACTCTGACATCTCTTCTATTCGGGTTAAATAAATTTTGCTAAATCTAACATTAGGATCTCGTTATCACTTTCACCCGGAGAGCCCCTTTATTACTGATGATCGTCTACTGCACGTGAAGACCCTGAAGATACTCTCCGCTGATAACCCGAGAACTTGTGTTCATCGCTTTTGCAATTCCCTTTCATCGATAAAACTCCTATGGATAACCACGTATACTCGCCATTCATACATTGTTTCCCAGTTGATCTTGTTATTACAAGATACCCCGAAATTCTCTCTGTTGTTCCGAAAATCCTTTGAGCTTACTACCTTGCTGTTCTTTGCCACCTGAATACCCCTACGGTTAATCCTCGCACTTACCGAGTATCCGCTCATCCCCAGTTGATTCAAGTATATCACGAAAGTGTTCAGAATAACATTCGATCTTCCGAAAATTCTCAGGAGCCTATTGCTCTTGAAATTCTTGCTTACTATCATTATGATTAATCCCATAAGTCTCGAAATCTTATTGGCACCCCTTGTCATTATCTTTTTGATGTCCATTGATTCAATATGTTGCGAATGCTCGCAATCCTCAATTAGATCCTAGAATTCATCCTTCCGGCTCAGACCTCATTTTTAACATGAGCTGGATCTCGACCTATCAAATTGCCATCGATTGTACCCCTAAGCCTACTCAACTTATCCATCCTTGATCAGAGCGTTGCTTCTGACCCCCTGAGTTGGAAATCATAATTCTTTTGCATTTGAACCTTGAGTTAGCCAGTTGTTTCTATAATCAGATCTCCTGGCATTTTTCTTCCTCTGGTTGAGTACCGATGCTCACATCAGATCCCTTGTGGACCATCGGTTCCTTTGTTGGATTTTATCCGACAGTGTCCTTCCTATTGAATAACTTTGTGAACCTTTCCATGGGTATATAATAACTTTGGTAAATTGTATCATCTGGTTTTGAACAATGCTCTTCTTTCGAGCTTGTAATATTTACTCCGAAGTTTGTGGTATATGTTCCTAAGATGCCTTGATGGATTGAACCTATGCCTTTCATAATACGTGTGAACTCGAAAGTTTTCATGAGTCATACTCTTCTGGTATTTTGCCAGATAAAATTTTTCAACACTTCAACTTCATCAAACACGAGGAGTGAATGAAAGGTTATGCATTGAAGAAGTGGGAGTCGACCTTGAACTTTGCGTTCAGGCCCATGGACACGATGTAGATCTTATCATTAAAAGCTTCTCTTAAATTAATTATTCCCTTGGTATAAGTTCATCTTATATCTGGGATCTGGCCTTTTGCAATCGTGGTTCCGACCATGTTCTCCTTTAAATACCATTTCTTGGACAAGTTAAATCACTTGTCTTCTGCAGGTCAATACGCCTGCCCAAC
>NC_057796.1:103644185-103652179 GCF_018294505.1 Triticum aestivum
GCCCCCCCAACCCCGGCGCGCAGACGTGCTCGTCGTCGCCGGCCCCCGCCTCGTCCCTACGCCCCGTCACCGCCGGCGCCTCCTCGTCTCCTCCCCACGCCGGACTCCTCTGCGCCCCTCCTCTCCCTCGCACGGCTCCCGCCTGAGCCGTGGTCGTCGCCCGTCCGCGCGCCGCCGTCGATCTGGAACTGGGACTCGGCCCCGAGGCCACCGCCGCGCGGAGCTCGCCGTCCTCCGCCCCGTCCTCTCCCTCGCCGGACCGCGTCGTCCCCGCCTCTCCTTCGTCGGTCCTCCCCGCGCCTCGCCGCCTCTTCTCTTCAACGGGGGTGAGCTCCCCGTCGGGCCCCGTCCGTCTTCCCCCCTCCGTCTCAACGCCGTGGCCGCGCTCGGTCCCCGCAGACCCGCGCACCATCCCTGTGCGTGCTCACCGCCGCCGCTCCCGTCGGGTCCCCGCCTCCGCCCGTGTTGCCTGCCGCTGGCCCCGCCCGCGACGGCTCCAGCCGCCGCTGCTCTCGTAGCTTCCCGGAGCCCCTCCGCCGTGGTTCACCGGAGCCGTTCCGCCGTGGCCGTAGGCCACGTTCGCCAACCGCCGGCGCCCCGCCTCTGGGTGTGCTCGTGCGTGAGCAGCACGTGCCACAGACACGCGGGCCCCAGCAGATTAGATTAGGAACTAATCTAATTAGCCAAACTAGCTAACCTCTAATAGACACTAACAGCAGGGCCCCACCTACTAATTAGGATAAATTAAATTAAAACAAGACCCTGTTAGAAGGTAGGAGCCAATGACAAACGGGGCCCACGTCCCTGAGAACAAATTTTTTTTTTTTTAAAAAGGATAATAATAAATAAAAATATTAAATAGTTAATTAATTAATAACTTAATTAATCTACTTTAACTAAACCTATTTAACCTACTAATAAATCTAACTACTGTCAATTAGATAACAGCCTATGACACGCGGGACCCACCCATTTAGTTGACTGGTCAACGGTCAACTTTGACCGCTTGCATCACGCTGATGTCATGATGACGTCATAAATGCCTTCGATTTAATTAATTCTGCTAATCCTAATAATGATTTAAATCTTTTAAAATTGATATAAAATAAACCGTAGCTCGGATGAAAAACTTTGTACATGAAAGTTGCTCAGAACGACGAGACGAATCCGGATACGCAGTCCGTTCGTCCACCACACCTCCCTAACCTATCGAACTCGCAACTTTCCCCCTCCGGTCCGTTTGTCCGAAAACGTGAAACATCGGGAATACTTTCCCGGATGTTCCCCCCCTTCACCGGTATCACCTCATACCGCGTTAGAACACGTCTAGCTCTGCCTGTTGTCTTGTTATGCACTTGCTTGCTATGTATTTACTGTTTCTCCCCCCCTCTTCTCTTCGGTAGACCCCGTGACGATGCTGATGCCCCTGTGGTCGACTACGTCACCGATGACCCCTCCTTCTTGTCTGAGCAACCAGGCAAGCCCCCCCCTTGATCACCAGATATCGCCTACTCTACTCTCTACTACTTGCATTAGAGTAGTGTAGCATGTTACTGCTTTCGATTAATCCTATTCTGTTGCATAGCCTGTCATTGTTGCTACAGTTGTTCCCCTTACCTGCTATCCTACTGCTTAGTCTAGGATGCTAGATTTCCATCAGTGGCCCTACATTCTTGTCCGTCTGCTGTGCTATACTATCGGGCCGGGATCACCTGGGCGGTGATCACGGGTATATGCTATATACATTATATACATGACACATGTGGTGACTAAAAGTCGGGTCGGCTCGAGGAGTACCCGCAGGTGATTCTGATGAGGGGGCTGAAAGGACAGGTGGCTCCACCCCGGTAGAGGTGGGCCTGGGTTCCTGACGGCCCCCGACTGTTACTTTGTGGCGAAGCGACAGGGCAGGTTGAGACCACCCAGGAGAGAGGTGGGCCTGGCCCTGGTCGGCCTTCGCGGATAAACAACACGCTTAACGAGTTCTGGGTATTTGATCTGAGTCTGGCCATTTGGTCTATACGCACTAACCATCTACGTGGGAGTAGTTATGGGTATCCCGACGTCGTGGTATCAGCCGAAGCTCTTTTGACGTCAGCGACTGAGTGGCGCGCGCCGGATTGGACTGGAACGCCACTAGGCTAGGTCTGCTTCCGGCCGCGTACGCAACGTGCAGGTGTGCATAGGGCGATGGGCCCAGACCCCTGCGCGCATAGGTTTAGACCGGCGTGCTGGCCTCTCTGTTGAGCCTAGGTGGGGCTGCGACGTGTTGATCTTACGAGGCCGGGCATGACCCAGAAAAGTGTGTCCGGCCAAATGGGATCGAGCGTGTTGGGTTATGTGGTGCACCCCTGCAGGGAAGTTTATCTATTCGAATAGCCGTGTCCCTCGGTAAAAGGACGACCCGGAGTTGTGCCTTGAGCTTATGACAACTAGAACTGGATACTGAGTAAAATACACCCTTCCAAGTGCCAGATACAACCCGGTGATCGCTCTCTAACAGGGCGACGAGGAGGGGATTGCCGGGTAGAATTATGCTATGCGATGCTACTTGGAGGACTTCAATCTACTCTCTTCTACATGCTGCAAGATGGAGGCTGCCAGAAGCGTAGTCTTCGACAGGACTAGCTATCCCCCTTTTATTCTGGCATTCTGCAGTTCAGTCCACTGATATGCCCCTTTACACATATACCCATGCATATGTAGTATAGCTCCTTGCTTGCGAGTACTTTGGATGAGTACTCACGGTTGCTTTTCTCCCTCTTTTCCCCTTTCTATACCGGTTTGTCGCAACCAGATGCTGGAGTTCAGGAGCCAGACGCCACCGTCGACGACGACACCTACGACACTGGAGGTGCCTACTACTACGTGCAGGCCGTTGACGACGACCAGGAGTAGTTAGGAGGTCCCAGGCAGGAGGCCTTGCCTTTTCGATCGTTGCTACTTTTGTGCTAGCCTTCTTAAGGCAAACTTGTTTAACTTATGTCTGTACTCAGATATTGTTGCTTCCGCTGACTCGTCTATGATCGAGCACTTGTATTCGAGCCCTCGAGGCCCCTGGCTTGTATTATAATGCTTGTATGACTTATTTATGTTTTAGAGTTGTGTTGTGATATCTTCCCGTGAGTCCCTGATCTTGGTCGTACACATTTGCGTGCATGATTAGTGTACGGTCAAATCGGGGGCGTCACAAGTTGGTATCAGAGCCGACTGCCTGTAGGAATCCCCCTTTCCAACTCCTTGGCCGAAGTCGAGTCTAGTCAGTGAAAACTATTTTACTAACATGGCTGTGTGGCTTACGGGCCCACGTCGCCATTAGGTGGTAGTAGGATCTTTTATTCCTCAACCTATACTCTGGGACTCTGACATCTCTTCTATTCGGGTTAAATAAATTTTGCTAAATCTAACATTAGGATCTCGTTATCACTTTCACCCGGAGAGCCCCTTTATTACTGATGATCGTCTACTGCACGTGAAGACCCTGAAGATACTCTCCGCTGATAACCCGAGAACTTGTGTTCATCGCTTTTGCAATTCCCTTTCATCGATAAAACTCCTATGGATAACCACGTATACTCGCCATTCATACATTGTTTCCCAGTTGATCTTGTTATTACAAGATACCCCGAAATTCTCTCTGTTGTTCCGAAAATCCTTTGAGCTTACTACCTTGCTGTTCTTTGCCACCTGAATACCCCTACGGTTAATCCTCGCACTTACCGAGTATCCGCTCATCCCCAGTTGATTCAAGTATATCACGAAAGTGTTCAGAATAACATTCGATCTTCCGAAAATTCTCAGGAGCCTATTGCTCTTGAAATTCTTGCTTACTATCATTATGATTAATCCCATAAGTCTCGAAATCTTATTGGCACCCCTTGTCATTATCTTTTTGATGTCCATTGATTCAATATGTTGCGAATGCTCGCAATCCTCAATTAGATCCTAGAATTCATCCTTCCGGCTCAGACCTCATTTTTAACATGAGCTGGATCTCGACCTATCAAATTGCCATCGATTGTACCCCTAAGCCTACTCAACTTATCCATCCTTGATCAGAGCATTGCTTCTGACCCCCTGAGTTGGAAATCATAATTCTTTTGCATTTGAACCTTGAGTTAGCCAGTTGTTTCTATAATCAGATCTCCTGGCATTTTTCTTCCTCTGGTTGAGTACCGATGCTCACATCAGATCCCTTGTGGACCATCGGTTCCTTTGTTGGATTTTATCCGACAGTGTCCTTCCTATTGAATAACTTTGTGAACCTTTCTATGGGTATATAATAACTTTGGTAAATTGTATCATCTGGTTTTGAACAATGCTCTTCTTTCGAGCTTGTAATATTTACTCCGAAGTTTGTGGTATATGTTCCTAAGATGCCTTGATGGATTGAACCTATGCCTTTCATAATACGTGTGAACTCGAAAGTTTTCATGAGTCATACTCTTCTGGTATTTTGCCAGATAAAATTTTTCAACACTTCAACTTCATCAAACACGAGGAGTGAATGAAAGGTTATGCATTGAAGAAGTGGGAGTCGACCTTGAACTTTGCGTTCAGGCCCATGGACACGATGTAGATCTTATCATTAAAAGCTTCTCTTAAATTAATTATTCCCTTGGTATAAGTTCATCTTATATCTGGGATCTGGCCTTTTGCAATCGTGGTTCCGACCATGTTCTCCTTTAAATACCATTTCTTGGACAAGTTAAATCACTTGTCTTCTGCAGGTCAATACGCCTGCCCAACCTCTATTATGATCTACCTTTGAGTATTACCCCTGGTATCTCGGGGATATCTTACCATTGCACTACATCTTATAAACTTTGATGAAGTACTACCTTACCTTGTCTTTGTCACTTTATGGGCTCTGGGTTGTTTGTCAACCGAGAACACCGAATAGTGAATCAATTCCGCACTCCGATTCAATAACTCTAGGTAATTTTCGTTGCTTACGAGTTTAATAATCATTAAGTCATTCCTAGCCTGATCGGCTATATCATTAGCGTACTAAATTTTAACTGTGCTACCTGGTCCTTAACCCCGGAACACAACTTTCGATGATGAGCTAAGCTTACGCCGATCTTCCTCTCATACCATTTCACCTGGAACAACAAGCTTGAGTTCAAGCGTGTGTCCTAATCATGGTTCCAATAACCGTCCGCTTCATTATTCCTTCGACTTGATGTCATCGCCGATCGATTACCTCTTCATAAATTCTCGCTACAAATGTGTCGTGAACATCATCAACATTCTGAGCTCTTCCAGGATATCAATGGAATTCATGATGAGAAAGACCATCCTTGCCCTCGATGATTAGTATTATCATCGACCACTCTACTACCTTTCCTCCAACACAAACTTGTTCTTGTTTTGTGTTGTACCTTGATTTCCTTGCTATCTAGCTTATGATATGTTCTACCCTGGAGTATTACCATCTTTTATGTCAAGAATGTCGTAAGAATTTCACCACCTCGTATGACATCTTGGTACAATGATACTTCTCCCCATCACCATTCCTTCTTGGTCCCCGTGTTGTTTCTAAAAGGAATACCGACCAATGGTCTGTGATGTGTAAATTCTAAAATTCTAGCAACCCTATTGCTTTGAAGTCTTTGGTCTATAGTTTCATTCTACGTCTATGGTTTAATGAATCATCATTCGAACATTGATTGTGCTACCTAGCCCACATTTCGGTTGCACTTTTCAACCAATGTTTAACTGTGTATGTTTTCCTCGGGCATACATCATTAAGTCATTCGATCTAGCTAATGCTATCTCCTTGTTCACATAGTGGTGGAAATCCATCCTTTGGAAATCTCAATGGATTGTCGCTGAGTCAATCAGTCACCTCCTCACCTCTCCTTGATGTAACGATGAACCCTTGTCCGGAACTCGCTTCCATAATTCATCTCCTGAGAATCTCCGATGTCGTTTCGACAATTTGTGTTGCACCTTTGTTCTCAGGCACCCTGAGTCTGAGTTATCCTGACACCAATCAGATCTGAATCTCGGTCAGATATGATGGTTGTAACATATTTCCAAGAGTTATAACATTGGCCTATTTATGACCCGGTAAGGTGATGATACCCAGCACACCTGGCGGGAGGACCTATTGTTATAAGTTTTCCCTTTTAGCAAGTTTAGCTATTCTTCCATGAGGAAATTGTAAGACTTATTCTATAAGTTGATCCTGATGGATCCTTTTTGTTTCCAAATTCTGATCTTCACCTGTTGACCATGTCAATGCTATCTCAAAGCATGTCTATGGAACTCCGATTTTCAACAGGAACATTTGAAGCCCAATGCTAAATGTTCCTGCTCAATTATCCAAACACCGTTGTATGGGTAATGTCATGAAATTTCTCTCCCCTACCTAAAGAGTTTTCTACATTATATCCTGTCATGAATATCATGCTCAGCTTGTCCTTGGGAAGGATATAACCTTGACATATGTGTTTAAACACATTTTCCTTTCCATTCTTCTGTTTAATCTGATAATCATATTTTCCTTTCCATTGTTTGGTTTAACCTTTCTGGTGAACTATATGATCTAAGCAGTAATATTCTCCTGCTTATGTAAACACCTCGGTGTACAACTCTGTCAGTAAGAGCCTGTTACTATTGTTGGTGACATTCCGGTAACCACCGATGGAGGAGAACTTTGCCTATTGGTCCGCCTCGTTTCAACGAGCAGGAAAATGGTTCTCTTCATCCCTCGCCCTTGGTACCGACGATGTTGCTGACATATAACTGACAGGCTACCCTCTGACATGTCTTGCTATCATGATCGTGCAAGATGTCACCGCCCTTCTTACTTTTAACCCACACGGTGGGCCCATAACCCACAGTTCCACAGGATCGAAACCAGACTCTTATGTACACCCCCTGTTTCCAAGGTTGTTCCTCGCACCTGGCCTCGTATGTAATTCATGAGCCACCTTCAGGTCTGATATCGGACACAATACTTATTCCCGTTGCTTTGACCCTTTCACGCCCTATAACAGGCATCGAACGATTGCCTGCCCGCTCGAAACTTCCCAGGTTACCTCCTTACTTTGCTCTCGATATTTTCTTAAGTTTCGATTCGAGGGTTACCTTTCGCCACCTTCCTCGATGCTGTCGACCCGATAGACAACCTTGTCGAGGCCCGTTCTCCCAGAATGCCCACCCCTTATTCTTTCGTAAGTACGATGGAGTTCCTGAAGAAAGGATGCCAGCTTCATCATGATGACCTGAAGCAGGAAAATGAAGACATCAACGTAATGGACCAGCCTCTTCGAGAAGAGCAAGCCAGGATGAGAAGACCCGCTAGATTCGTTACCAAACCTTCCCCCCTTACTCCCCTCTTAAATCTCGGGACGAGATTTCTTGTAGTGGAGGAGAATTGTGACGCCCGGATAATCAAGCTACAGTAAAACTCTGCTAACGATGCCACGTCACCATGATCACTTTAGTTAACCTCGGGTTAGTTTAAAAAAACGATTCAAAATTCAAATTCAAATTCAAGTCAAACAACTAAAGTTTTCAAAAGTCAAAACTAAAATGTTCTCAATGTGACAAATAAATCATGGATATTATTGGTGGAGAAACAACATCTTTATAAAATAATTAAATACCCCAAAGTGATTAAAACAACAGCATAAACAATTAATTATACTCCTATTTTATTTTTCAAAATACTAAACTATTTTAGCTAGGTGCCAAAGTTATTGTGGCAGTAGTATATTTACAAATACTAAGTTAGGTGCTGGTGATAAAGTTTACAAAACTAAAATAAAAGAAAATAGATAAAGAAAAGAAAACAGAAAAGAAACAAAAAAAAAGAAGGCCAAAACCCCCCTCTCACTGGGCTTCGGCCCAGCTGGCCACCGGGCCAACCAGGCCGGCCCAGCCGCCCCCTGCTAACCCCCCACCCCGACCGAACCCTAGGGCCCAACGCCCCCACTCTCCCCCCGCACGATCCCCTCTGCCTTCCCCCGACTCGATCCAGA
>NC_057796.1:103652387-103653248 GCF_018294505.1 Triticum aestivum
GTCGCCCCACCTCGCCGGCGCAGAAGGCCACCCCACGCCACGGCCTCCTCCCCGCTGCTCCCCGCGGCCCCGGCGAGCACGCCCGCGCCTAGGGGCCGGACCTCGCTGCCCCTCCAACCCCGGCGCGCAGACGCGCTCGTCGTCGCCGGCCCCCGCCTCGTCCCTACGCCCCGTCACCGCCGGCGCCTCCTCGTCTCCTCCCCACGCCGGACTCCTCTGCGCCCCTCCTCTCCCTCGCACGGCTCCCGCCTGAGCCGTGGTCGTCGCCCGTCCGCGCGCCGCCGTCGATCTGGAACTGGGACTCGGCCCCGAGGCCACCACCGCGCGGAGCTCGCCGTCCTCCGCCCCGTCCTCTCCCTCGCCGGACCGCGTCGTCCCCGCCTCTCCTTCGTCGGTCCTCCCCGCGCCTCGCCGCCTCTTCTCTTCAACGGGGGTGAGCTCCCCGTCGGGCCCCGTCCGTCTTCCCCCCTCCGTCCCAACGCCGTGGCCGCGCTCGGTCCCCGCAGACCCGCGCACCATCCCTGTGCGTGCTCACCGCCGCCGCTCCCGTCGGGCCCCCGCCTCCGCCCGTGCCCCGCCCGGCCGTGTTACCTGCCGCTGGCCCCGCCCGCGACGGCTCCAGCCGCCGCTGCTCTCGTAGCTTCCCGGAGCCCCTCCGCCGTGGTTCACCGGAGCCGTTCCACCGTGGCCGTAGGCCACGTTCGCCAACCGCCGGCGCCCCGCCTCTGGGTGTGCTCGTGCGTGAGCAGCACGTGCCACCGACACGCGGGCCCCAGCAGATTAGATTAGGAACTAATCTAATTAGCCAAACTAGCTAACCTCTAATAGACACTAACAGCAGGGCCCCACCTACTAATTAGG
>NC_057796.1:103653670-103659455 GCF_018294505.1 Triticum aestivum
CCGTGTTGCCTGCCGCTGGCCCCGCCCGCGACGGCTCCAGCCGCCGCTGCTCTCGTAGCTTCCCGGAGCCCCTCCGCCGTGGTTCACCGGAGCCGTTCCGCCGTGGCCGTAGGCCACGTTCGCCAACCGCCGGCGCCCCGCCTCTGGGTGTGCTCGTGCGTGAGCAGCACGTGCCACAGACACGCGGGCCCCAGCAGATTAGATTAGGAACTAATCTAATTAGCCAAACTAGCTAACCTCTAATAGACACTAACAGCAGGGCCCCACCTACTAATTAGGATAAATTAAATTAAAACAAGACCCTGTTAGAAGGTAGGAGCCAATGACAAACGGGGCCCACGTCCCTGAGAACAAAAAAAAAATAATTTAAAAAAAAGGATAATAATAAATAAAAATATTAAATAGTTAATTAATTAATAACTTAATTAATCTACTTTAACTAAACCTATTTAACCTGCTAATAAATCTAACTACTGTCAATTAGATAACAGCCTATGACACGCGGGACCCACCCATTTAGTTGACTGGTCAACGGTCAACTTTGACCGCTTGCATCACGCTGATGTCATGATGACGTCATAAATGCCTTCGATTTAATTAATTCTGCTAATCCTAATAATGATTTAAATCTTTTAAAATTGATATAAAATAAACCGTAGCTCGGATGAAAAAACTTTGTACATGAAAGTTGCTCAGAACGACGAGACGAATCCGGATACGCAATCCGTTCGTCCACCACACCTCCCTAACCTATCGAACTCGCAACTTTCCCCCTCCGGTCCGTTTGTCCGAAAACGTGAAACATCGGGAATACTTTCCCGGATGTTCCCCCCCTTCACCGGTATCACCTCATACCGCGTTAGAACACGTCTAGCTCTGCCTGTTGTCTTGTTATGCACTTGCTTGCTATGTATTTACTGTTTCTCCCCCCTCTTCTCTTCGGTAGACCCCGTGACGATGCTGATGCCCCTGTGGTCGACTACGTCACCGATGACCCCTCCTTCTTGTCTGAGCAACCAGGCAAGCCCCCCCCTTGATCACCAGATATCGCCTACTCTACTCTCTACTACTTGCATTAGAGTAGTGTAGCATGTTACTGCTTTCGATTAATCCTATTCTGTTGCATAGCCTGTCATTGTTGCTACAGTTGTTCCCCTTACCTGCTATCCTACTGCTTAGTCTAGGATGCTAGATTTCCATCAGTGGCCCTACATTCTTGTCCGTCTGCTGTGCTATACTATCGGGCCGGGATCACCTGGGCGGTGATCACGGGTATATGCTATATACATTATATACATGACACATGTGGTGACTAAAAGTCGGGTCGGCTCGAGGAGTACCCGCAGGTGATTCTGATGAGGGGGCTGAAAGGACAGGTGGCTCCACCCCGGTAGAGGTGGGCCTGGGTTCCTGACGGCCCCCGACTGTTACTTTGTGGCGAAGCGACAGGGCAGGTTGAGACCACCCAGGAGAGAGGTGGGCCTGGCCCTGGTCGGCCTTCGCGGATAAACAACACGCTTAACGAGTTCTGGGTATTTGATCTGAGTCTGGCCATTTGGTCTATACGCACTAACCATCTACGTGGGAGTAGTTATGGGTATCCCGACGTCGTGGTATCAGCCGAAGCTCTTTTGACGTCAGCGACTGAGTGGCGCGCGCCGGATTGGACTGGAACGCCACTAGGCTAGGTCTGCTTCCGGCCGCGTACGCAACGTGCAGGTGTGCATAGGGCGATGGGCCCAGACCCCTGCGCGCATAGGTTTAGACCGGCGTGCTGGCCTCTCTGTTGAGCCTAGGTGGGGCTGCGACGTGTTGATCTTACGAGGCCGGGCATGACCCAGAAAAGTGTGTCCGGCCAAATGGGATCGAGCGTGTTGGGTTATGTGGTGCACCCCTGCAGGGAAGTTTATCTATTCGAATAGCCGTGTCCCTCGGTAAAAGGACGACCCGGAGTTGTGCCTTGAGCTTATGACAACTAGAACTGGATACTGAGTAAAATACACCCTTCCAAGTGCCAGATACAACCCGGTGATCGCTCTCTAACAGGGCGACGAGGAGGGGATTGCCGGGTAGAATTATGCTATGCGATGCTACTTGGAGGACTTCAATCTACTCTCTTCTACATGCTGCAAGATGGAGGCTGCCAGAAGCGTAGTCTTCGACAGGACTAGCTATCCCCCTTTTATTCTGGCATTCTGCAGTTCAGTCCACTGATATGCCCCTTTACACATATACCCATGCATATGTAGTATAGCTCCTTGCTTGCGAGTACTTTGGATGAGTACTCACGGTTGCTTTTCTCCCTCTTTTCCCCTTTCTATACCGGTTTGTCGCAACCAGATGCTGGAGTTCAGGAGCCAGACGCCACCGTCGACGACGACACCTACGACACTGGAGGTGCCTACTACTACGTGCAGGCCGTTGACGACGACCAGGAGTAGTTAGGAGGTCCCAGGCAGGAGGCCTTGCCTTTTCGATCGTTGCTACTTTTGTGCTAGCCTTCTTAAGGCAAACTTGTTTAACTTATGTCTGTACTCAGATATTGTTGCTTCCGCTGACTCGTCTATGATCGAGCACTTGTATTCGAGCCCTCGAGGCCCCTGGCTTGTATTATAATGCTTGTATGACTTATTTATGTTTTAGAGTTGTGTTGTGATATCTTCCCGTGAGTCCCTGATCTTGGTCGTACACATTTGCGTGCATGATTAGTGTACGGTCAAATCGGGGGCGTCACAAGTTGGTATCAGAGCCGACTGCCTGTAGGAATCCCCCTTTCCAACTCCTTGGCCGAAGTCGAGTCTAGTCAGTGAAAACTATTTTACTAACATGGCTGTGTGGCTTACGGGCCCACGTCGCCATTAGGTGGTAGTAGGATCTTTTATTCCTCAACCTATACTCTGGGACTCTGACATCTCTTCTATTCGGGTTAAATAAATTTTGCTAAATCTAACATTAGGATCTCGTTATCACTTTCACCCGGAGAGCCCCTTTATTACTGATGATCGTCTACTGCACGTGAAGACCCTGAAGATACTCTCCGCTGATAACCCGAGAACTTGTGTTCATCGCTTTTGCAATTCCCTTTCATCGATAAAACTCCTATGGATAACCACGTATACTCGCCATTCATACATTGTTTCCCAGTTGATCTTGTTATTACAAGATACCCCGAAATTCTCTCTATTGTTCCGAAAATCCTTTGAGCTTACTACCTTGCTGTTCTTTGCCACCTGAATACCCCTACGGTTAATCCTCGCACTTACCGAGTATCCGCTCATCCCCAGTTGATTCAAGTATATCACGAAAGTGTTCAGAATAACATTCGATCTTCCGAAAATTCTCAGGAGCCTATTGCTCTTGAAATTCTTGCTTACTATCATTATGATTAATCCCATAAGTCTCGAAATCTTATTGGCACCCCTTGTCATTATCTTTTTGATGTCCATTGATTCAATATGTTGCGAATGCTCGCAATCCTCAATTAGATCCTAGAATTCATCCTTCCGGCTCAGACCTCATTTTTAACATGAGCTGGATCTCGACCTATCAAATTGCCATCGATTGTACCCCTAAGCCTACTCAACTTATCCATCCTTGATCAGAGCGTTGCTTCTGACCCCCTGAGTTGGAAATCATAATTCTTTTGCATTTGAACCTTGAGTTAGCCAGTTGTTTCTATAATCAGATCTCCTGGCATTTTTCTTCCTCTGGTTGAGTACCGATGCTCACATCAGATCCCTTGTGGACCATCGGTTCCTTTGTTGGATTTTATCCGACAGTGTCCTTCCTATTGAATAACTTTGTGAACCTTTCCATGGGTATATAATAACTTTGGTAAATTGTATCATCTGGTTTTGAACAATGCTCTTCTTTCGAGCTTGTAATATTTACTCCGAAGTTTGTGGTATATGTTCCTAAGATGCCTTGATGGATTGAACCTATGCCTTTCATAATACGTGTGAACTCGAAAGTTTTCATGAGTCATACTCTTCTGGTATTTTGCCAGATAAAATTTTTCAACACTTCAACTTCATCAAACACGAGGAGTGAATGAAAGGTTATGCATTGAAGAAGTGGGAGTCGACCTTGAACTTTGCGTTCAGGCCCATGGACACGATGTAGATCTTATCATTAAAAGCTTCTCTTAAATTAATTATTCCCTTGGTATAAGTTCATCTTATATCTGGGATCTGGCCTTTTGCAATCGTGGTTCCGACCATGTTCTCCTTTAAATACCATTTCTTGGACAAGTTAAATCACTTGTCTTCTGCAGGTCAATACGCCTGCCCAACAAGAATGACACTAATCTGCGATAAACAGCAAGATAGCACTTAAAATACAACAAGTAACAATGCTACAGCACCCCAACATAGCAACAAAGCACATGGCAGTAATCTACATGAGATGCTTGACAAAAGATGAACACTGAGCTACAGCTAGTTCACAACATATCAAGCTCAAACAAGCATGGCAAAAGTGCAAAAGATTACAGGTTCACAGACTTGGTGAAAAACTGGGCATGGCAGAAATCAGCATCAGGTAGCAATGTTCGGAGCACGAAATCAACATGCTACAGGAACTTAACATAGAAAAATAAGGCATGGTAGTGTTCTACTAAATGCACTTGACAAAAGTCCCTTACTGACCATAAGCCAAAAAGGACCAGAAGATATGATGGCAAGCATGTAAACATAGCAAGTTTTGTTATCAGGTTCCAGACTTAGCAGAAAAACAGAGCATGGCAGAAATATAAATATATAGGCCTCTTTGTGAGCTTGATGCACTCACTACAGAGCAATGAATGACAAACCAAGCATACCTGCAGCAAGATGGCATGTTTATGAAGCTATCCATGGCAAGAACAATTGCATAGCATGTATGGATCAACTACAATAAGCTTGGCAAAAATGCATATCATGTTAAGAATCTGCCAGAAATATTTTATAGCAAAAGTAGAGCAAGATTGAGTCATGCTATGGTACTCTAAAATTGCAAACAATTGCAGGAATGCATCAATTACAACTATAGCTACAAAACATCCTTAATGAACATCTCCAAAATATGCATGGATCTCTCTGTAGCATCAAGTTTACATGGCAACAAAATTACAGCAGACAAAGACTTAGAGAAATCACTAAGTCCCTGAAATCAGAATCATTACGGGACCTACTTTGCATGCTTGTGCTAGTCACCACAAAGATCACAAAAGTACATGGACTACACCACTGGAAAGATGGCATGGCATAATTCAAAACACATGTAGAGCTCATGCTCAAAAGATGCACAGAATAAATGATACAAAAATGACAAATCTCCAAGTTCTGATAAGAACCAGAGATTAACAGCAACTAGCCCTCTTCCAACGAAGACTTGGGCATCAAGATGACCTCTAATGAACATGGTGCAATTGAACAAAATGAAGAACATCACGAGACGAACAATTTGACATATTACACGCGCGAATTGGAGATACATGCACAGAGTTATAGCATCGGGAACAAATGCATATGCTGATAAGTTTTAGGGACTTGGAAGAATTAGAGGGGGATTCGAGAGAAGTCAAAGGGAGGGCACCCATACCAGATCCGATCGGGTCTCGAGGAGCTCGGGCCGCCGGCGGGAGGAAGAGGGGCCGGAGGCGTCGGAGGTGGGGGTCGCCGGCGGGGCGGCGGTGAGGGAAGCCGGAGGCGGCGGGCACTCGGGCGGCGCCGGCGGGGACCGCGGCGGCGGCGGGGCCGGCCGGCGTGGAGGCGGCGGCCGGCGGCGGGGCAGGCGCGCGGCGGCG
>NC_057796.1:103660111-103679547 GCF_018294505.1 Triticum aestivum
GGCGATTCGTCCGCCGGTGCGGGCGGACGTGTCCGGCGCGGGCGGACGTTGTCCGGCGGCGCGAGGGATTTTGCTAGGGTTAGACTGCGATTCCGTTTTTCGGGATGCCCACTTATAAATAGGTAGAGGGAGCTAGGAGACTCCAAATGAGGTGCGGTTTTCGCCCACACGATCGTGATCGAACGACCTAGAGCATGGAAGAGAGTTTGGTGGGTTTTGGGCTGGTTTTGGAGGATTTTTTTGCTGGACACTCAAATGGACTTTGCGGATGCCCGGTTAACCGTTGGAGTACCAAACGACCTCCGAATGGAACGAAACTTGACCGGTAGTCTCCGGGTGGTATATTAAGACCACTTGACAAGCCTCGGTCCATTCCGAGAAAGTTTGACACACGCACACGAAAGAAAACTAGAGGGGTGCACCGGAGGAGATAGGAGCGCCGGATTGGAAAACGGACAACGGGGAAAATGCTCGGATGCATGAGACGAACACGTATGCGAATGCAATGCACATGATGACATGATATGAAAATGCATGACATGACAAAAAACAAAACCCGACAACGGAGGGAAAAACATATCACATAGCCGAAATGGCAAGAGTCGGAGTTACGAATATGGCAAGTTACATGCGGGGTGTTACAGGGGCATAGGTCGAAGTGTGTGTTGGTCGTGCGGCGTGCTAGTTCGTGCGGCGCGTTGTACGTCGTGGTGTGGCACGGTGCCTCCGGCGCGAGGGAACCTCCGGCTCGCCTTCGGCTCGTTCAATTTTCATAAACATCTTGAAGGGGGGCATAGGTCGAAGTGTGTGTTGGTTGTGCGGCGTGCTGGTTCGTGTGGCACGTTGTACATCGTGGTGTTGCACGGCGCCTCCGGCGTGAGGGAACCTCTGGCTCGCCTTCGGCTCGTTCAATTTTCATAAACATCTTGAAGGGGGGGCATAGGTCGAAGTGTGTGTTGGTCGTGCGGCGTGCTGGTTTGTGCGGCGTGTTGTACGTCGTGGTGTGGCACGGCGCCTCCGGCGCGAGGGAACCTGCTTGTTTAATTTTTATATAGCAGGTTGTGCAAAAGGCAAGCTGCTTTGTTTCGAAAGGCACGGGTTTGAAGCATGTGCAGTCACGTCTGCTTATGAGCTAGGTTTGTGCGTGCATTCACATGTGTGTATACTACGAAGGCATTGGTGTGTTGCCTCCGGAGGCACGGGTTTGAAGCATGTGAAGTCACGTGAAGTCATTGGTATGTTGCCTCCAGAGGCACGGGTTTGAAGCATGTGAAGTCACGTGTACGTAGGAGCTAGCCACGATTGAGGCGTTCTTGGTATTTGTGTGTGGATATTGCCCGGATGCATGGTGACCCAGGCTTTGGTGGCACAAGGCCATGTCACCTCTGGAGGCACGGGAGGGTGGTCTCCAGAGTCACGGGTAAGGGTATGTGTGTGTGTGGATATTGCCCGGAGGCATGGTGACCCAGGGTTTGGTGGCACAAGGCCATGTCGTCTCTGGAGGCACGGGAGGGTGGTTTCCAGAGTCACGCGTAAGGGTTCGTTTTGGGAGTCACTGTTGTCGTACAAATAAGAAGAGGCATTGTTGTTTATAGTTTACTGGCACTCTCTGATGATGTAAGAGGCACTGTTGTTGAAATAGTTATCTTTTCAACATGAACACGCAATTTCTAACTACATTACATAGAAATGTGAGTTATTGATAAACTTTTTTGTCACGTCTAGATAGAATTAGCCTCGCGGGCTAAATCAAAAGTTTAGTCTTCATTTTTGCTTAAGATCTTTCTAATCTCGTCACCCATTTCACTAGCTTTGACTTGATTCATCTCGCTACTTAAGAGAATGTACATTGCCTCTGCCCTCCAGTCTTCGACCTCATCCTTTGAAATTTTGCCGAGAAGGGAAGTATATTATTAGAGTTTGTGCATATAAGTTGTTTATAAGTAAATCTATATAAACTTACTGTCAAATCTTCCAGGTCTTCAACAAACTTTTCACCATTGTACAGGAATGCAAGCTTTAAAACAGCAAATGTTGATTCTCCCTTTTCTACCACTGGAACATCTTGCACGGTGTGAATCTGCCATCTTATACCCTTGGCATTCATTGTTTGTCCTAGTATGGTGTTGAAGACTTCTTTAAACCTAGGTATCTGGGAATATTGCATTTTGTAATTAATTGTTTTAATATTGCAACTTGTAAAACTGAAAAAATTGTTATGTATAAATGCTTACGATTGCCGACTTATGAACATGATATTCCTGAAACTGTCTTTCTCTTTCTTTTTTAGCATATTCATTTTCCTGAAGAACTCGAGATGCTTCTTTTAGATCCAATTTATCCATGTCTATCTTTCTTTCTCAAATTCCTCTGGAGTTGTTTCTCGAGGATCAATAATGTGAACTTTGTGTTTGTATTTGTCCAGCACATATAGTACATAGCGGTCATGCTTCTCCATTGGAACGAATATCTGCGTACAAAATACTTGTTGCTTAGATGACAGTTTAATATAAAGTAATTTAATAGAACGCATATTTTGAGATTTTGTCATGGAGGAAAGGGTTGTTACCATGTTTGCTGTTGAGAGCTTTTTCCGTTGATTTTCCTTGAGATACATGGGAACCGGCTGATTCTTTCTTTTTTGCAATTCATTTTTAATTTTTAATAATAGTTTTGTGTTCCTTTAAATCCAATATATGCTGCAAACAATAATTACGATGAAAAAAACTGTTAGAAAAAAGAGCTGTGTAACAATATAAAAAGAGTAGGTGTTGCAATATAGACAAGATTTTGCTTTTTAAAAGTTTACCTTTGCAAAGTTTGGGCCTAATATTACTCTGTCACTCTATTTTGAATCTTGTCTGCTTTCCCAAATTTCTGCTATGTCATCGAGGACCCTCTTTTCCATATGATGTGGTATGTTCGTCTGTGCTGAGTTTTGCTGCGACAGGGAGATTAAATAATTTTGGAGGTCACGGTCAGTGAGAAACATATTTTTACATTATTTTTGGCCTCTGTCCAACTATTTTTGAGGTGCAATAGAAAACAACTCGCTTTTTTGTATTCTTCCTGCCAGCTGTCGCTCATGACTAGATGGAAGAGGTTGGACGCCTCCGTTGTGTGTTGGAAGCAATGAGAATGTTTTGGGTATGGACTGGTGCTTCATCTTTTTCCCTTTTAGTTTCATCTGTTTCTGTCAGCGGAAGCAGATATGTAATATGTAAGCTCTTGTGATACGAAAGACATTGGTGAACCGTGGGATGGGTAGGTTATTAAAAAAAAGGTAAGCAGAAATGATTTTCTTACCTTTGTTGGTGGAAAAGAACTTTGAAGTTTCTGGTTTGAATTCTTTGATTCTTCCAGGTAGTTTCTCGCACTTTACTTGGTTTGTTTCACCAAATATGGCTGTAAAAAGGAACTCTGGTTTCCACTCGGCATCTACGTTGCTTTGCTGCATGGAGGTCATTGGATATTCTTTTATTTTTCTTTCATGAGATAATTGAAGTATTCAAGTAGTGCTGCTTGAAAAAATTAAAATTGTTGCTCTCGTACTATTCACTTACATCGAAATCCTCATCATCTTTTATGAGATCAATGCCATTCCAGTATTTTGCAATTGAACCATGAAGTGTCCGCATTGGGTACCCTGCTGTTTTGGCACGCAAACTCTTTTAGGTGTTTCTGCTATCCTCGACCAGTTCGGTTCGCCGTTGGCTCGTAGCTCCGCTTCGCCGTAATGCTTCTTCATGAGTGCGTGCATCCTTTTAATCTGTGATTATGGTTTGGTGTTATTGTTGGGTTTTGGCATTAAACAAGGGAATGCAGGAATTAGAAAACCAATTAGAAAACAAGGTTGAATTGACGTACCAGTTCTGGGTGATCCTTATGGTGTGTTTTCCATGTATTCTTTCCGTCTCCGTCTCTGTAATTCAGTGAGTCAAGTATGTCGATGGAGCTCGTGTACTTGTTGAGCACGTACAGTGTGTAGTGTTTAGCTGTGTTGTGAGGTATCATAATCTGCGGTGTTTGGAGACAGAGTGAGTTAAAGTTCATTCTTGTCAGGAGAATTAAATGACATGTAAATGTGCAATCTGTAGGAAAAATGAATTATGTTTGTATATTTTTATTAACTTACCAGCTTTTTCTTTAAAAGTTCCTTCCCTGTTACAAGGGGTGCAAACTGTTTCAATGCTTCGTCCTCATTGAATTCTGCTAGTCCTCCTTTTTCTCCAATTTTAACACCGAGCACGATCTGCGGCCAATTTTTTTTCTACTTTTTAGTACAATCGTTGTAATCACTGAAATGATGCAAGTGTTTTTTTGTCAAATTGGACTTCATACGTTTGCAAATTCTGCGGGAAGTATGGCTTTATCGATTGTGTTGTATTGTTGCTGCACTGTCCATTCTTCGAACAATGCATTTGCGATGGATCCCTCCATCTGTCCATGATCTCCTTTCCGTAGCTGTTCCATCATTTGTTTTCCTGTAATCCAATCGGGTCGCTTCGAGCTAATATATACGTTTAGACTGCAAGCAGAAAAAGTTTATACATTAGTTAGGTTGGTTTTAAAAGGGGCAACATTTCTTTGTTTTTTTGTTGTGACAAGAGAAAGTACTTACTCTCTGCATTCGTTCTGTCCTTCTTTGCTGAATAGGTATTCATGAAGTGCTCTGGCTTTGTTCATAAATTTGAAATCTCCTGGGACAAAAGTAGGAATTTTTCCATGCAGCTTTCTTAAAGGCTTTACCGGTCTCTTCTTGACCGAGATTTTCTTGTCTGAGCTGTTCTCAGATGATTGAGGCATTGAATGTTCTCCTGATTCTTGCTGCAATATTGTCAGATACAGCGTGGGATCTTTGTTGAATTCATAGCTTTCATGGTCATTCAACCATGTTTTGATTACATCGAATCCAACGCCCATCTTTACATGCTCGTTGTATTCCTCTAGTTGGAGCGGGTTAAGGCTTGAAAGAAATTCATCAACTTCGTCGTGCTTTTCCATTGTTTTGGGTTTTAGGAACTCTAGAGAGATGGTGCTGGAGGTGCCTTGCTGATTGCTTGTCGAGCCTATTTCTTCTTGAAGAAGAACAGGTTGTTTCTTCTGCTCGGAAACCCGTTCTTGTGTATTTGGTACGTCGTTGCTTGTGCCATCCTCTTTTAAATCAGTGCCTGTTTGTTCAAGTTGCTCTGTGCTCGGGGTATTGCTGTTGATATTTTGCTCGCCCATTTGCTCTTCAGCATGGTGTGGTATCTTGTCGTCTGGTGGTGGTTGATCTGGTTCTACTGGTGGATCCTTTTCTTCGTGGTCTGTGCAAGATTCTTGGGCGACGGCGTGTTTGCTGACATCCATAACCTCTTTGTGTTTACTGGATATATCAATAACTTCATGCTCTTTTGTGGTTGTCGCATGCATAATATGTTCTTTTGGCTCGGGATTTGGCGGAAACTCTTCTAGTACGCAACATTCTGTCTGTTGCATTTCTTTGTCTCCCATATCGACTTCATACTTCAGCATATCTGTTAGAATCAAAAAATAATAATTAAAAAAAAGAATATTACTTCTTCTAGTGTGACAAAATTGTAAGGATTAGTTTCTGAAAAGACTAACCTGTTGAACACTTGATTAATGACAGTTTGGTATTCCCTCTGTGTTGATTGATTAGTTGATATAGAATTTTTTTCCTCAACTCTGGTACTTGTTCTGGCTCTAAGGTTGCCGCTATTCCATCATTGGAGTAGTGCTTCAGGTTCATGTACATATAGAATGCGCAGTCCATTCTGCATGTAGAGGAATGGTACTAGTAAGATTGTTGCATTCAACAAACGGAAAGAAGAGAAGTGTTGGAGCAATGGTAGTGGTAATTGTTGCATTGAAAAGACGAAAGAACATGATTATTTTAGTAATTGTAGTAGTGAATCTTGCATTGAAAAAAAGAAA
Source organism: Triticum aestivum (assembly GCF_018294505.1). Classification (NCBI taxonomy): domain Eukaryota; kingdom Viridiplantae; phylum Streptophyta; class Magnoliopsida; order Poales; family Poaceae; genus Triticum; species Triticum aestivum. The sequence goes on from NC_057796.1 coordinate 103,666,052, forward strand.
GAAGTGAAATGTTGGAAGTGCTTACGTGTCTTCTCCTTGAAGTGGCACCTGCAGTTTGACCCTTTTGAAATGGTCGATGCTTTTTTGTGAAAGCTGTAGCTCTGTGCTTACGTGCTTCCATATTTTCATTAATTTGCTGGTTACATTGTTAAAGAATTCTATTGTGCCTGGATATGCAGTTGAAGAGTCAAGGAGTTCAAAGTGTTGTTTTTGCATGTTAACTGTAATGGTGAAGTAATGACTTGTATTTTCGTCTTGCTCAAACCCGCGCAACGAACATGGTAGAAGGAACTGCAAAAAATAAAATAAAAAGAAAATATTTGGAAATCTTCTTATATTTAGAAACATAAAATAAAATGAGAACTTTTGCATAATATACACGCAAGCTGATCTGCTTACCATGTTATAATCTTACAGTTTTTCTTCTTCTTGCATGTTGAAAAATGATCTAAGCCTGGCAGGTAGTAATTTTTTTCTAATGTGTTCTTGATCATTATTTCTGTAGCACATTGGATCTTCGTCGTCGGCTTCCTTTATCGAGTGCTGCTTGTTTTGTCACAGATACACAAAGGGAATTTGTAAGTTCAGTTATAGGGGAAGTTTATCTATTTATAAAGTCATATATATTGTTTTAACTTGATTCTTTTGCGGTGATCTTTACTTACAGTGTTGCTTAACGACAGAATCCTTCTCCCTGTGCCATTTAGTTGTTTTCTCAAGATTGTTAGCATGGGCTCGATTGCTTCGGTGCGTACTGATTTACCGACCTTGAAGCTTTCGGCGACATGGCCTAGATTGACATCAGACTTGTTCGTTGTAATGAAAAGCTCATCCCTGCAAAGTATATTTAGAAAAATGTTTTAGTTTACACATGATATAGTCAAAATGATCGTGTGTAATAATGTGTTTTGTGTTAGTTGCATGAACTTACATTTCTCTCTGTGTCCATGGCTTGCATACAGCGTTGTACAAGTCTTCGATGGCTTTGTTGACGGAATCACTATCTTTGTCCCCTTTCTCCATTGTGCCTGCGATTATTTTGAATTTAATGTAAATAATTCCAAGTCACAAGATCACAAGATAGCAATTAAGTTTCTATTGTCTTGCCTGCTTCGATGCTAGAAGATATGTCCTGTCCAGTGTTGTTCCTTTCTTGTTCTCCTTCTGCTTCTTGCGGCATGTTATGTTCTTCTTTTTGCATTGTACCCTTTTGTTCAGTTTTTGCTGCATCCTCATTTGAGTCGTTTGTGTCTTTCTTAGCATCATGTTTTTCCTTGTCAACCGTCGTGTCTTGATGGTGGTCTTTTCCGTCTTGTTTTTCAGTCTCGACCTGGTTGGCACTGACCTCTCTACCAGGGGAATTGGCATCTTACGACGGTGTAGGGTTTTCTTCGATGGTTTCTGCTTCTTTCTCTGGAACAATGTGTGTGTCTGCTTCATTGCTTGTATCTCCGTGGTCGCCTTCTTCGTGTTTCTGCGTTATCATTGAAAAAGCATTGAAATAATTTAACTTGCTACTTTATTTTAATTAGGTATTTGACCAAATAGGATCGTCCAGTTCCTACAGAACCTATCACTAAAATACCCGATAGGGCTAAGCGGAACGAAAAGGGTTTTCCATGAGATGGTAAATGAAAACGATTAGTCCCACACGAGGTTACCCGCTCGACATAATGGTTCGTGTATATATTTTACAGAAACGTGAAATCAAAGTTGGGGATAAAGTAGCCGGAAGACATGGGAATAAAGGGATCATTTCCAAAATTTTGCCTAGGCAAGATATGCCCTATTTGCAAGATGGAACACCCGTTGATATGGTCTTCAATCCCTTAGGAGTACCCTCCCGAATGAATGTGGGACAAATATTTGAAAGCTCGCTCGGATTAGCGGGGGATCTGCTAAAGAAACATTATAGAATAGCACCATTTCACCATCAAGGCATCTTGAAAGTGAATCGTATTCCATGAATATGATATCTATCTAATGTGATATATGGAATATATGACAAAGGTGGAGTCTTGGAGTATTTCGATCGATCGGTCATATAGGCCTGAGTCAGACATCAAATAGCTTCGATTAGCAGCTGTTATGGGAAAATAGCGAAGCGTTTGGTGCGTTGTTTGAGCTATTTTGATTGTGATTAAGTCGTGTAATTTTGTGGAAATATTTTGTGCAACTTCACCTGTTGAGCTGTTGTTGGTGATGCTGACTGTTCGACCCGTTCTTTGTCGAGTGTAGTTTCTTGGGTATCCTCCTGTTCTTTGTTTTGGTGTTCATCGTCACTGTCATGGTTTTTGTCTTGCAGCTGTTCAATCATAAAGGTGGCTAAGTTTGGGTGCATTTTAATTCTCATGGAACGATTTTATATTTTCGTAGAATCAGCTTACGTAACTTTACCTCCTCAATCGTGGCTGCTGAATGTTGTGCTTGTTCTTCGTAGAGTGGAGGTTTTTGGGCATCTTCTTCTTCTTTCTTTTGTAGTTCATCGCCGCTGCCGTCATTTTTGTCTTGTAGCTTTTGAAACACATAGGTGGCTAAGTGGCAGTGCATTTGAGGTTCCACATAGCTATTTTATACTTTGATAGGATCAACGTATGTAACTTTACCTTTTCAGTCGTTGTTGCTGCTGCCCTCTCTGCTGCGTGTTTTTCGGTGAGTGAATATTTTGGGGCTTGGTCTTCTGTTACGTTGATGACTGACTTTTGAAGAACATGTTGCCCTTCTTCAGTGTCCTCCTTTTGCTCATTGGTCTCCTCTCTCTGCGATGCAGGAAAGTAGTGAAATGTCAAATGCATGTTTTTGAACTATAAGTTCATGAAGAGGTTTTATGTGTTTTCACCTCTGTATTTGTTGTTGTTACTGCTGATTTTTCGTTCAATGGTGGTTTTGGGTCCTTCTCTTGCTCTTTATTTTGCTGTTCATCGTCACTGACCTTATTTTTTTCTTGCATCTGTTCAAACATATAGGCGACAAAGTGAGAGTCCATTGGACTGAATACAAATGTGGTAGGTTTGAGTTTATTTGATTGTGCACGCAGCAATTTTATAATTTCATAGTTGCAGGTTTCGTAAGTTTACCTTTTCAGTCGTTGACGCTGCCCCTGTCTCTGGCACCTGTTGTTTGGTGAGTGAATTTTTTGTGGCTTGGTCTTCAGTGGCATTATTGTCTATCGTTTGAAGAACATGCTCGGGTTGTTCATTGGGCTCCTCTGGTTGGGTTTGATGGTCTTGATTGTTGATGGTTTCTTGAGCTTCTTGTGCCTACACCAACACAAAAAATATTTAAGAAATAGGTGCATTTCTGACTGTTCAGTTACAATTTTTTTTATAAGACCTCTATCTCTGGAGTTGCAGGACTGTCTACTGCTTGTACTACGACTTCTCCTTGTCTCGTGTTGTCCTCTAGTTTTTCTTGTTGAATGTCTATGCCAGTGCTTTTGCATGCTTCCTCTTTCTGTTTAATAAAAAATGAAATTATAGATTGAACTTCATTTGTGTCTGAGCTTTGTAACCTCACCTCTTCAGATGTTGTTGTTTGAAGTTCTTGATCTTCGAGATCAGCGTACTCGTTTGTTTCCTGCATTTGTTCAAAGAAAAGGGTGAGACATCCCTTATAATCTTTGTATTGCCGTGGCAGGGTGTATTAGGTAGTTCAGACATCATAAAAATATTTTGAAAGTGGTTGTTGTTGTTGAATTTTTACCTCCGTGTTGATGACTGGGTTATTTGTGCCTGCATCTACTATTTCTTTGTCAGGTATAACAGTCTCTTGTTTCTCATCGGCTGGGATGTCTTGCGCTTTCTCCTTTGTACTCGTGATGGTGATCTGCAATGTTGTGGCGCTGGAAATCTCTTGTACACAAAGTTCCTGTTCTGTGACGCCTTCGTCTGTTTGAGGTTCACTATGGGCTTCAATTTCAACACGGGATGTCTCTTGGTCTTGCAGTGCTTGTGATACCTGGATATCAAACAATATGAGTTTGCGCTTCACTTTCTTTCCTGCCATTTATGAGCTTTCGGTGGGTAATACTGGGTATGGAAGTTTACCTCCTCCTCGTTGTTTTCTTCTTCTTTGTCGTTTGTTATGCTAATGGTTGATTGTGGGTTAGCGTCTTGCATTTGGTTGGCGCGGCTGCTGACTTGATTGTTCTTCAGCTGAGTCTATATTTTGTTGGAGGTTTGTCAGTTAACTTATAACTCTATCCAGTTTTGAAAGGAAAAATGGATGTTCATACTGACCTCTTCACAGGTTCTGACGTTGATCGTATCTTGTGCCTGTGTTGGGGTAGTTGTTGTTGTAGCATTGTGTGTTGTGAGGTTGCTTTGTTTGTTCCGTTCATTTGTGTTTTTGGGGTTGTTGACACCATCCTGCCGTTGGAGTTCATCTTGGCCTGGCGTGCTATTGGTACGTTCCTGAAAGCATTGAGGCAGTTCTTTTCAGTTGAGGTATGAAAACAGGGGTTTGCTTTAGGGTGCGTATGGCACCATGCATTACTATTTACTTACCTGTTTTTGCCGCTTTATCTTGTTCTTGTCAATGCCTATGTCCCTCGATTTTGTTCTTCTCTTCCTCTCTTCGTCGTCTTCTTCTTTTTTTCTCCTTTCTCTTAGTTCTGTTGTGGCTACGATTTCATTTGTGCGGTTGGCATCGGCTAGTCTACTTGAGGCTGCTGGATCTGCTTGCTCTAGTGTCTGCAGGGTCGCGTTGTCTGTCAGGTACCTTGTGCAAACTATGTCCTGAAATTGTCTGAGTTGTTCTAATGAATCCATCAGGGCAATTGTTTGTTGCACGACTAGGTTCTTGTTTTTTTCATCCAATATCTTTTCCTTTTCATTGCATTGGTGTTCAGCCCTGGTGGTTACTGCGGGTATCTGTTCTGCTTCATGGAGTACTTTTTCCAACAATTTGTTTATCCTTTGGAATCTTTCTTCTGCTCCTGCGTTGATGCTTTTGTTTGGTTCCCTGCTTCGACTGGTGCCGACACGTGGTTCGCGCCGGCGTTTGGGTGGAGGTGGTAGCAGTTTGGTCGTGTTCTGGTGTTGCTGTTGTTTGCGATGTTCTACTGCTATCTGGTGAATTGAAGACGAAGTTGATGCTGTGTTGGCATAGAAGATCCTCTCTGCTGTTCCTTTCCATGTCTGCATCGTTTTGGTGTAATGTAGTTGATTAGAATGGAAACCGTTTTCAAAAAGGGAAGGACTGATTTATGTACAATATAGCTATACCTGTATTTTGCCATATTCATAGTCATCTGGTCGTGCTTTTCCGTCCCTTTTCATGTCTGCTCTAGCTATTTTCGCTAGGTCACTCTCTTTGAGATGGTTTGCTCGTGGTAATGAGGTCTTGTCCATTGTCTTTGCAATCTTCCGCATTTCTTTTGTGTCGGTTGGCAGCAGTAGGGAGTCGAGGTACATGATTACTGGCCCCTGTGCCAAACCATTGACATGCTTTTTGTTCTTTTCTTCCTGAGGCAAATTTTCGTGTTTCTGCCATATCTTGGCTCCTTCCTTAATACATTCGACGATTACCTCGTAGAAATCCATCTTTGCCATCTCTGGATAGTCCATGTCCTCTACCATTATAGCTTGTCGGGCGAAGATAGCGGCGCTTGACCCGCAGACAACGTTGTGGAAAAAAATAAGAAAAAATATTTTAACTGACTTCCTGTTTGACTGTTCGTCATGTAGTTCCACCAATATTTTTAGCTCCCTGAACAGTTCTTTTGGCTTGAAATTTGTATGTTTGAAGCCAAGGTCTGACATCAGTTCTTTCATTAAAGTTGGGCTCTTCGCTGGCCTTGGTGCTGACTTTTCCGTGCCGTTTGGGTATCCAAACACCTTGTGTATAGCTTCCTTGGTAATCTTGATTTTCTTGTCTTCGGTACCATCACCGAAGGTGATTGTCATGCTTTCTGTGTCCAGGTTGTCGTAGATGTGTGTTGCAAGTGGTCTGCAGATGGAGCCCGTTATTTTGCAGTTCTCTATGCTGCCAAATCCTGCCGTCCTAATATCTTGCTTGTGACGGTCTTTAAGTAAATTCCATGCTTTCTTGACATGAGCGAATGCTGCCCCTGCCTTGATTTGGCATTTCTCTTCGTTTGTTTCTTGCTGTTCTTCGTCAACTGTTGGTGCTACCAATTCTTTTCCGCTTGTCTTTCTCCTCTTTCTGTCCTTCTGTCCTGATTTGTTCTGTTTCAGAAGACAAAAAGAAAGGGTTTCGTTAGAAAGGAACGTTAGATCTTGAGTGCTGAATAGTGGTATTCAAAATTAGTACATAAGTGTGTTTTTACATCGTCGTCATGTTCTGCGTCGCTGTCATGCTCTTCGGCATCATCGCCGTCTATAGGAATGAAATCTGCACCATGTTCCCTGTCATCGTCGTCATCATTGGTATCTGAACCTTTGCTGTTGGTATCGTCTTGTTCTTTTTCTACCCTTTGTCGTTTGTTTTTCTTCTTGCATTCACCTTGTTTCTTCATGGCGGTTGGTGCTGTTGGTGGGAGTACCATTAGAGGTAATGGCTGATGCTGCAATGTACTAGTGTCGATGATGTTTTCAGCATTGTCCTTTTGCTTTTGCCTTTTTGCTCCAGGAGTAAAAACAGTGCTTGTATCTGATTTCCTCTTTTTTTTTCTTGTTGCTAGATGTTTATTCCTATTGAGCCTGGTGTAAGTTATCATTTCTTCCGCAGGTGGTTTGTTCCTCATGTTTTGTTCTGTGTCCTTTTCTGATGAATGAGGAGACATGCTGCCTGTTTCTGCGCTTTGAATATCACCGTCTTCGTGTCCTGTATAATGACCAGGTAACAAAAAAGGATGTTCTTTTTGTCCGAAAATAGTTGATACACATTTAAAATATATATCTTCCATGATTATGCATAAGGAATGTGAAACTCCCAAAGGGGATTTTTAGTTTTATTTTCTTGGGTTAAGATAGGTTATTACTATTGTTACCGATTGAGCTAATCAGGGGATGGAAGAAAATATTAATTATGGTTATGAGTGCAACTGGGGTAGTGAAGTTAGGGTGAAACATTTTCTGAGACAAAAATGCACTCTGCAGGTGATATTTCATAATTGGAGGAATATCATCAATGATAGTTCAAGATTTATTGGGTAAGTTAAACCGTTTTTGAATTAAAAATAAGATAGTGTGCGAACATTTTTAATGTTTTCTATAAAGAAATATATAAAAAGTGGCAGGTAGTTTTATTTGTAGACATAGTTAAGTTATTGTTGTCAAGGATAGCAGTTAAGTTATTAATATCTCAATATATTTTTTGTAGATGGACAGTGGAGACTTTTTGCTCAAACCTTTGACAGGAGCTTGCTGGATTGCATGCTCTTCAGCAGGGTCTTCGTCAGTATTTTGCTGCGTTTTAGCTTCTTCGTGAGGATTTGTCATTGCTGCATAAAAAATAGTGTTAGAAGCAGAGTCGAGTGTCACAGAAAAAACCCTGCGTGGTGTGAAAACAAATTTGCATGGATAGAGAGGCACGGGTTGTTTTACCCTAGAAGCACAGGGTACACCTATTCTTTGTTCACGGTGTTTCACACCAGAGGCACTTAATTTGAAAACCGGTTACATTGACGGGACAAGGGATGTAGAAAATCTCGTACGGTTATCAGTTTTGGCCTCTCAGGATGCTTGCGGGGTTTGGATCTATCGACGTATTCTAGTTACTGATGTTTCATGTTTTTTACCTTTGAGCACAAATCGTATGGCGAAAATCCCAGGGCGGAGAGCAGTAGCATTTCTATTAAATCTCATCTCTACGCTAGTTCAATTTGTTAGGCAAATTGATTTAGGTTATTAGAAAACTCCTTGGTAGCGATGGCTAGGGTTGTTGTTCCTGGAAGTGGAAAAATCAATACGATCTACCCGGTGGAATGGAGTGGGATAGAATGATAATTACCTTCAATTACTTGTGCGGTGTTCTTCCCTTCCATCGGCTTATTGTGTCGTTGCTCCTTTTTTGTTGCGATTTCCGCCGCCGCTGTTGAAGTCCTCGCCGTCGGTCGCCGCAACCGGTGGGGTTATTGGTGTTGTCGCGGGCAAAGTGTGGCTGTTTGTATGTCAGATTTGAGTGTGGTTGGCGAACACGGTGGCGGTTGTCCGGTGACGCGAACTCGATTTCGAGTTTGTGTTTGTGTGCAGAAGGAAGGAGGAGAACGTGCGGGAGTGATGAAGGTTTCGAGATTTACTTTGCGGAAGGGGAAGCAAGCTAGTAGAAGAGGGAGGGAGAGATGGAAACCATCGAACCGTCTCTAATCTTGAACCGTCCGTTTGGGCATCAAGATTTGTTATGCTTGGCTTGGGTTTTTTTGTGTGCTATAGTATTTTTTTAGTGTTGAGACTGTTAGTGCTGAAGTGGAGCCCCTCTAAAGGCATGTGGATGCAGGCACACGAGGCACATAAGTGCAGGTTCTACAAGCACGTGGATGTAGGCACAGGAGGCACGGAAGTGCAGGTTCTACAGGCACTTCCAGAGGGAAGCACAGGAGGCATGGAAGTGTGGGTTCTACAGGCAGTTAGAGAACCACGGGACATGCCAGTGTCGCGTGAGGCACGTGGATGTAAGAACCGGAGGCACGGAAATGCAGCTAACACAGGCACGGACATGCTACTTCTCGAGGCACGGGTATCAACCCTGTGGATGTAGTACAAGAGTGCGGTGGCAGAGGTATGTGTTAGAATGCTTGGTTAAAGAGGCATGGTTGTGAAGTTTTAGGAGCGACGCGGGCGTGGCAGTGGGACCATGTAAGAGTCACGGCGCATGTTTCGTTAGGCACGTGAGGCACGTTGGTTCAGGCACGGAAGGCAGAAAAGGTGAATCCAAAACAGGCACGTACGTGTGTTTCCTCAAGTCACGGGTGTGCACTCTCTGGATGCACAAACGTATGGCGGCAGAGGCATGGGTCCGACTACTCGGTTACAGAACCACGTTCGCGAAGTCACGTGGGTGTGGCATTACGGGGCACGTAAGAGTCTGGGCGAGTGACACGTGAGGCACGTGGGTGCATGTACGTGTACGCATAGAAATGAAGGCATCATGTTTGCGAAGTCACGTGGTAGTGCTGAAGTGGAGCCTTTCTACAGGCATGTGGATGCAGGCACACGAGGCACGGAAGTGCAGGTTCTACAGGCACGTTGACGCAGGCACAGGAGGCCAGTGTCGTGTGAGGCGCGTGGATGTAAGCAGCGGAGGCACGGAAATGAAGCCAACACAGGCACGGACATGCTGCTTCTCGAGGCACCGATATCAACCCTGTGGATGTAGTACAAGAGTGCGTTGGGAGAGGCATGTGTTAGAATGCTCGGTTAAAGAGGCATGGTTGTGAAGTCTCGGGAGCGACAAAGGCACGTTGGTTCAGGCATGGAAGGCAGAAAAGGTGAATCCACAACAGGCACGTACGTGTGTTTTCTCAAGTCACGGGTGCACTCTCTGGATGCACAAACGTATGGCGGCAGAGGCATGGGTCCGACTACTCAGTTACAGAACCACGTTCGTGAAGTCACGTGGGTGTGGCATTACGGGGCACGTAAGAGTCTGGGCGAGTGCCACGTGAGGCACGTGGGTGCATGTACGTGTACGCACAGAAATGAAGGCATCATGTTTGCGAAGTCACGTGGTAGTGCTGAAGTGGAGCCTTTCTACATGCATGTGGATGCAGGCACACGAGGCACGGAAGTGGCAGGTTCTACAGGCACGTTGACGCAGGCACAGGAGGCCAGTGTCGTGTGAGGCGCGTGGATGTAAGCAGCGAGGCACGAAAATGCAGCCAACACAGGCACGGACATGCTGCTTCTCGAGGCACGGATATCAACCCTGTGGATGTAGTACAAGAGTGCGTTGGGAGAGGCATGTGTTAGAATGCTCGGTTAAAGCATGGTTGTGAAGTCTCGGGAGCGACAAAGGCACGTTGGTTCAGGCATGGAAGGCAGAAAAGGTGAATCCACAACAGGCACGTACGTGTGTTTTCTCAAGTCACGGGTGTGCACTCTCTGGATGCACAAACGTGTGGCGGCAGAGGCATGGGTCCGACTACTCGGTTACAGAACCACGTTCGTGAAGTCACATGGGTGTGGCATTACGGGGCACGTAAGAGTCTGGGCGAGTGACACGTGGGGCACGTGGGTGCATGTACGTGTAGGCACAGAAATGAAGGCACCACGTTTGTGAAGTCACGTGGTAGTGCTGAAGTGGAGCCTTTCTACAGGCATTTGGATGCAGGCACACGAGGCACTGAAGTGCAGGTTCTACATGCACGTTGACGCAGCCACATGAGGCCAGTGTCGTGTGAGGCGCGTGGATGTAAGCAGCGGAGGCACGGAAATGAAGCCAACACAGGCACATACATGCTGCTTCTCGAGGCACGGGTATCAACCCGGTGGATGTAGTACAAGAGTGCGTTGGGAGAGGCATGTGTTAGAATGCTCGGTTAAAGAGGCATGGTTGTGAAGTCTCGGGAGCGACGCGGGCGTGGCAGTGGGACCATGTAAGAGTCACGACGCATGTTTCGTTAGGCACATGAGGCACGTTGGTTCAGGCACGGAAGGCAGAAAAGGTGAATCCAAAACAGGCACGTACGTGTGTTTTCTCAAGTCACGGGTGTGCACTCTCTGGATGCACAAACGTATGGCGGGAGAGGCATGGGTCCGACTACTCGGTTACAGAACCACGTTCGTGAAGTCACGTGGGTGTGGCATTACGGGCCACGTAAGAGTCTGGGCGAGTGACACGTGAGGCACGTGGGTGCATGTACGTGTAGGCACAGAAATGAAGGTAGCACGTTTGCGAAGTCACGTGGTAGTGCTGAAGTGGAGCCTCTCTTCAGGCATGTGGATGCAGGCACACAAGGCACGGAAGTGCAGGTTCTACAGGCATGTGGTTGTAAGCATAGGAGGCACGGAAATGAAGCCAACACAGGCACGAACATGCTGCTTCTCGAGGCACGGGTATCAACCCTGTGGATGTAGTACAAGAGTGCGTTGGGAGAGGCATGTGTTAGAATGCTCGGTTAAAGAGGCATGGCTGTGAAGTCTCGGGAGTGACGCGGGCGTGGCAGTGGGACCATGTAAGAGTCACGACGCATGTTTCGTTAGGCACGTGAGGCACATTGGTTCAGTCACGGAAGGCAGAAAAGGTGAATCCACAACAGGCACGTACGTGTGTTTTCTCAAGTCACGGGTGTGCACTCTATGGATGCACAAAAGTGTGTCGGCAGAGGCATGGGTCCGACTAATCGGTTAGAGAACCACGGTTGTGAAGTGACGTGGGTGTGGCACGACGTACCCTGTAGGAGTCACGGCAAGTGTCATGCGAGGCACGCGGATGTACGCACATGAGGCAGGGCTTTGAATGTACAGGAGGCACTGAAGTAAAAACACTGCTGTGACGGACACGAGGCACTTAACTTGAAAATAGTTATAATCAAGGGACAACGGGCAGAGAAAATCTGGTGTAATTACCAAGTTTGAGCTCTCAGTATGCTCGCAGTATTTGAATCATTTGAGGTATTATAGTTAGTGATGTGGCAGGTGTAGTACTTTTAAGCACATATCATGTGGTGAAAATTCCGTAGCGGGGAGCAGTAGCATTTCTATTAAATGTCATGTGTACGGTACTTCAATTTTTTAGACTAGTTGATTTTGGATAGTGCAAAACTCGGCTTTTTGTGGTGGCTAGGGTTGTTGTCCCTGGAAATGGAATGCAATGGGATAGATTGTTATTTACATTCGATTGCTTGTGTTCGGCTTCTCGCTTCCATCGGTCTATTTTGTCTGTTCGTTTTTTTTTGTTGTGATCTCCGCCGACGGTGTTGAAGTCCTTGCTTCGTCGCCGTCGGGTGGGTACTTTGTGTTGTTGGGCGCACCGTTTGACGGTGTGTATCTCGAAGTGGGAGGGTGGTTGGCGAAGCGTGGTGGCGGTTGTTTTGCGAGGGGAACTCTACTTGGAATTTGGGCCCGTGTACTGAACCTAGGAGGAGACCTTGTGTGAGTGTGGAATGTTTCGAGATTTTGCTGTGGAAGAGAGGAAGGAAGAGAGTAGTGGAGGTGGGAGAGATGGAAATGATGGAACCGTCTGTAATCTTCGACGGTCTGATTTATTATCAAGATTCGTGTCGCCTGGCTTTTTTTTGTTCGCTATAGCATCTTAATAGACGTGTGAGGCACGGAACACTAGGCTCTACAGGCACCGACGTTGGAATTTTAGAGGCACTGGTATCAACTCTGTGGATGCACAAATGTGTGGTGGCAGGGGCATGCATCTGAAGACTTACTCAGAGAGTCACGGTTGTGAAGTCTTTAGAGTTACGAGCATGTGTCGCCACGGGCACGTGAGAGTGATGCGTCGGGAAGTTTGGTAGTAGAAGCATTTGTGCGAATAGTACTCATAGAGTATCGGTTGTGGGTCCACATGTGTGAAGTCTGTGCAGCATTGGTCGTGTGGTAGTAGCGGCGTGCGTCGGGAAAGGTGCGAGCAATAACATTTGTTACGTGCTTAATCGGACGATTTGACGGTTGCTTTTTCCCGGCAACCGCGAGCACTGCCACTCGGCGGTTGCCTCGACGCACAGCAACGACGAGCGAATGTCTTCCGCCCTCACTACCATGACGAGGCCGCCTCCAACCGCCTCCTCCACGACCCAGACCTTGGCACAAAACGGTAACTGCGCTTCCATAGCCGCTCAATTCCGAAAACACTATTGCCGTTCCATCTCAACTAGCATCTCCTCACAATCTCTGTGTCAAGGCGGCCATAGCTGGAGGAGCGTAATGGCGGAGGAACCATCTGCCAAGCATCCCCGTGGTGAGACGTCCGACCAGAGCACGGAGGTCGACGACGTTCAGGTCCCGGTCAGAAGCACGACTACAAAGTGCACCTCAAGGAGGTTGACATCCACGGCAAGGAAAAGCTGGATGTCGTATGCAGCAGCAATCCTGAGGAAGCCGACAAGATGATCAGCAGGATCCTGAAGAGGGTCTGCGGCTTGCACTACAAAAAAAAGACACATCCCTGACATTTTGGGCCGAACGAATTTTTTTCTGTCATACATATGACACTTCTATGACGATAATTGTGACAAAACCCGGTATCATCATAGATGTGGTGGGCTCCTACTTCTATGACAAAAAATCATGACAGAAAATGGGCTTTTCGTCCTGGGCGGGACGGAGACGCAACTGCATGACATTCTTTGGGCCGTCCATGATGGAAAAAACCGTGGTTGAAGCGAGGGGGAGGAAAATTTCGGGGAGTTCCCGGTTACGGTGGGAGGTCGGGGGCCGAGCGATGCGCGTTTCTCTCGTACACGTACGCGCGTGTGTGCAAGGCATTGGCTCTAACTGAACCCGAGCGAGGCGTTGGGCTCTAACTGAACCCGAGCGATTGCACTGCAGGCTACGCGTTACTGAACCCGAGCGATCGATCGATGGCTGTTAACTGAACCCGATCGAGCGATTCCTTCGCTACTGCTGCTAACTGAAGCCGAT
>NC_057796.1:103680106-103696077 GCF_018294505.1 Triticum aestivum
TTTCGACCGTAGGAGGTCCGTTTTGTCCATTTTGCGGTACGCCACACCCCTCCCGATCAACAGGACCCCCGTTTCGACTGTAGGAGGTCCATTTCCTCCGTTTTGTGGTACGCCAGACCCCTCCCGATCAACAGGACCCCATTCCGAACGTAGGAGGTCCGTTTCCTCCGTTGTGCGGTACGCCAGGCCTCGTTTCCATCGCCTGTTCCGTCCAAGCCCTCCCGATGAACACGACCACGCATTCCGTTCCGACCCAGCCGGTTGGCTCCCACACGTTCCGTTGCCTCCCGATGAACACGACGCATTCCGTTGCCTCCCCATGAACACGACGCATTTCGTTGCCTCCCCATGAACACGACGACGACGCTGTTTCTCCGTCCCGACCCAGCCATGTACACGAGCCCTGGCCGTACGTATGCGCGAGTAGGCGTTCGAGACCCCGCCCATATGTACACATACGTGGCCGTATTTTCTTTCTTGCACCCTGGCCGCTGTACGTACGTGTACATGCTACGTGCGCGCCTCTACTACGACACGTACGCGCCTCTACTACGACACGTGCGCGCCTCTACATCCACCAATATATATGTACGTACACGTTCGCGACCAGAATGACAACGCTACGTACGCTTCGACCAGGTGGGTCCCGACTGTCAGACACTTCCTTGCCTGCGAAGATGTAGCTGGTGGGTCCCAGCAGTATGGGGGGCGAATCGTTTTGTTTTTGCCCGGACGCACTTCCTTGCGTGCGAAGATGTAGCTGGTGGGTCCCAGTAGTCAGGGGGAAACATTTTTTCACAAAATACAGTGGCCCGTCCGGTGGGTCCCAGCTGTCAGGTGGAGGAATCATTATTTTCCGCGTAATAAGGAGGCACTCCTTGCTGCGGCCGTGGACCCAGCTGTCAGCCTCTCCACGTACAGTCCACGTCCGTTGGAAGTCGTTCCTTGACCATGTTGACCACGCCGCGCCGAGAGCACCAGGGCGGTGGATGACGGCGAGGCCTAGGAAGGGGACAACGGGGAGCTGGGGAAGACGCGGCAGTGGAAGCCCACACAGAGAGGAGTACGAGGGTTCACTGGTTCGGCTGCGGTGTGAGGCTGCTGTCGCCGCAGGGCCTGGCCAGCGGTGGGAATAGTAGGGGGCGGTGAGGCCTCCGCGGCAGCACAGCCGGCCACGGGAGGCAGGAGCATGCGGCACGACCGGCGCTGCTTTGGGCGGCTGGAGCAAGAAGACCAGAGGTTGAAGAAGCACTACGGCCGTTGGATGGACATCGTACGGTCACTGGAGCTAGAATCGTTCATATTGACTAAAGTTGACAAAGCCCCCCGTCCCAGTCAACTTAGTAGGCCCACAAGTCAGCCTCCCGCCATGGTGGATCCCAGCTAGCAGGGGGAGTATTCATTTTTTTGTGCGTAATAAGGAGGCACTTCCGGTGGGTCCGAGCTGACAGCGGGGGGAACGTTTTTTTCACGAAATACGCTGGACCGTCCGGTGGATCCCAGCAGTCAGGGGGGAAACATTTTTTTTGTGAAATAAGGTGGCCCGTCCGGTGGGTCCCTGCTGTTAGGTGGAGGAATAATTATTTTGCGCGTAATAAGGAGGCACTTCCTTGCGGCCGCCTGGACCCAACTGTCAGCCTCTCCACGTACAGTACTCTTCCGATGGAAGTCGGTCGTTGACCACATTGACCACGCCGCGCCAAGAGCACCAGGGCGGTGGACGACGACGAGGCCTAGGAAGGGGACGAGCGGAGCCGGGGAAGACGCAGTAGTGGAAGCCCGCGTGGAGAGGAGTACGAGGGTTCACTGGTTCGGCTGCGGTGTGAGGTTGCCGTCGGCGCAGAATAACAGGGGGTGTGGGTGAGTGGAGGGATGGCCTGGCCAGCGGTGGGAGTAGTATGGGGGCAGTGAGGCCTCCGCGGCAGCACAGTCGGCCACGGGAGGCAGGAGCAGGCGGCACGACCGGCGCTGCTTTGGGCGGCTGGACCAAGAAGACCAGAGGTTGAAGAAGCACTACGGTCGTTGGATGGACATCGTACGGTCACTGAAGCTAGAATCGTTTATATGGACTAAGTTGACAAAGCCCTTGGTACGCTCCAACTTAGTAGGCCCAGAAGTCAGCCTCCGAAACGGTGCGCCCCAGATGTCAGGGGGAGGAATCATTTTTTGGGCGGCCAAAGCTAAGAATATCCGAGATTGAAGAAGAAGCATGACAACCGTCTGCTAGAACCGTGTGTTGACTCTAATAAGTTGACAAAGCCTTGCATACGCGTCAACTTATTTTTTTTAGGGGACGCGTCACTTAGTAGGCCCACAAGTGTGTGGCAGAGAACTTATAGCCCATTTGCGTTTTGTAAGAATGTACAACCCATTTTTGAATTCTAATGGAATTTACAACAGCCCATTTACAGTTTGTTAAAAGTATAGCCCATTTTCTAGCTAGGACAACGATTAATAATTTCAACCAACCGTTGAAGACAGAATTCAATAAAATTTCCCACATTTTGATGAGATCCGAAATATTTTTATCCCGAAATTTCTAGTCAGATTAAATATAAATTTGTATTACGTAAAAATCCAACGAAACATTGCGCGCGCAACAATGAAAATTTAAGATTTTCAAAATCCATAAATAATATTTTATAAACTAATTTCGTGTTTGGTGCATTTTTTTATAGTTACTGCCCAGTTTTTATAATTACATCCCATTTATTATTTTTTGAAGCCCATTTTCCTGTTAAGCCTAATGCATCCCTCCTAGGAAAGATTTGCAGCCCAGCGGGGCGGAGAATAACAAGTTGACCTTGCCTGGGTATTCCTCAAAAAGACGTATAGCTGGGCTAGCCATTTTCATCTTGAAAAAATTAGTATCTAGGCTGGATATCTGGCCTGGACTAGACGGGCCACAGCCCGCCCAGTTAATACCCTGCTCTCCTCTGAACAAGAACGAAATCATCGCCAAGAAAAACACTGAAGTGCTCACGCCTCAAAAACACAAATGCTGCTCGAGCTGGTTGGTCCCAGCTGTCGGCCGCACCTTGTGCAATTCTCTCATTTATATTGACTACATAGGTTCACAATGGTGTGGGACCGTGATGTCAGGAAACCAGGAGAAAGCAAAAAAAATAGTTGTACATAATAAGGAGGCACTTGCGTACGTACGGCTATGGCCCTAGTGGGTCCCTAGTGTCATCCAGTCAAAATAAAGTCATCTCCTGAATCCTCATGTTCGTTGACGATGTTAACAATGCTCGGCGCCACGACGAGCGCAACAACTCGAAGGACAACGGAGAGGGCCTCACGGGCCCTACGGATGGTCTGATACAGCGCCCGCTGCTCATTCAGGAAGCCAGGATCATCGGACATCTATGAGCACCTTCGAGAAACTGAGACGGCATGAAACGGTAAGGCCGCGCTTGGGAGCTCTGGTTTATTTCAAACCTGTATTAACATACAAGTGTAATTTACTCGTCATCGGAAACAACGCGTAAAATACAGGCGTAATGAAACCGAGGGCCCAAGGTCTGTAAGTAAAACCGGCGGGTTACGCGTGTAATTTGAGAGACCAGTGTATATTTTACGAGCACTGCTATACGGACGACATTACCGGACGATACATGCACGACGTGCGTATCATGCCATCCATGGGCAAGGATGAAACAACAGCTAACGGCTGGATTAGCAATCGTCCGAGTGTCGTTCAGCGTTTTTATCGTGTGTGAAGTACTTCCGATATTTTACTAGTCGAAATCGACCAACCAAGCGCCTTCGCCCGAGACCATCTGCTTTAATTTACAAGCGTCAGTTTTACAAGCGGTTTTGGTTGGAAAACGACGATCCAATCACGGCCTAATATCATGAGTTGGTCGGAAGATCATATGGTTTCACGTCTAACCTACCCGACTTGTCGTATAGGCTATGAATGAAACATCAGACGATGAACTTCTTAAGCACGGAAACAACAGAAGAGGATGATCTTCTTAACAAGCAAATCACTGGCATTAGATCGACATGCAAAACAATACGAAACATTATTCTCAGGAGGCACGATGAATAGCTCGTGATGCCGCATGCCACAACATTCCAAGCTCAACTTTGCAATCAAACACAAGGCCTGGCATTACATAGACAATATTCATAACAAACTCTTAACACAGGAATATCTCAGCAGAGTAACTATTTACTTTTAAACTGAACACAGGAATAGGAAAAAACACTCGACGCTGCTCACAGCAAGGGCGTCCCACTCAAAAATACCAAATGCATGTCTTCTGGCTAACATCAATGAGCAAATTTTGACAAGGTTTTCCAATTCCAATATATTAAACTAACGTCTTCTTGCTAACATCAATGATTAAACTTTGACAAGCTTTTCCCATTCAAAATATGTAATGCCTATGATCGTGGAGTCCTGTCGTAGCTTCTTGTACTTGTTTGGGCACTTTTTGCCCAGGGCACTCCACGTGTTGTTAAATTGCCAATGGTCTCTGCAGACTAGTCATGTCACTGGTGTCTAATAATACTCTGTAAAGCTTCTCGGTCATTCCTTCTGTAATGTAGCGCAAACAGTGACTGCTTCTTTCTGCAAAGTGGAACGACCAACTGGACCCAGTAATGCAGCAGTTTGCCTTGGACACATTTGCTCCTTTTGTGCAGTTCAACTAAAATCGAAGTCGGAATAAAACCGAGCTTTAATTTTGATATCCCTGTAAGCAACAATAGGTATAAGGGAAACAATTACTGAGAAATAACGGTTGATGACTTGTACTCCCAGAAGAAAAGCATCTACTGATGTACTTTATCTTAATGGGAAACAAAGCAGGAGAGTAGCAATTCTTCATCAGTGTGATTCATTCATATTGACTGAGACATTATCTTAACAATGCCTTGTTTCAACATGTATAAAGAACGACAAAGCAGAAAAGTACCATTCCTGAAACAATGCAACTGATTCATTTTAACAGAGACATTATCTTAACAATACCTTGGTTAAACATGTAGAAAGAACTACAAAGCAGGATAGTACCATTCCTAACAAGTGTTGCAGTTTTGAACTAAGATTCAGTAGTTAATTAATTCTGAGAGTGGCATTGCTTAATTTTACCAGCGGCATTAGATTAACGAAAAGCATAAACAGTTCCAGGGGAGAGTGGGCGCAACAACAGTATGTGCTTCCATCTACTTATAAAGGGGGTGATGCAGAGTTTGTTGTAACAAAGCAACAAGCATCATGTCTGGGTTGGTCCCATTTTTGTTCACTACTTAATGGGAAAAGACAACAATACAATAGCTTCAATTCAACATTTATTTTAAAACAGTACCAATACAAGTAGCACAACATCTCAAAGCACACTGCACAATCATGTGGATGAAGGCCTGTATTGACCTTTCATGAGACGGACAAGATAAAATACGAATCTGCCAACACGAATAGGAAATCCAATCTCGTTTTGTGCAGTTGCACTGAAATCAAGCAAAGTGTTTCGCGTAGCGAAGCAAAATGTCGCAATAGCAACAAGTTGAATAGATATCCCTGTTTAAACAGAGGCAAAAAAGGAATCAATTACTGGCTAATAAAGGAGGATGAAACATGCGGCCACAAAAATGGTAATCCCGCCAATCCCTAACAAGTGTTGCAGTTTTGAAATAAGATTCAGTAGTTAATTCTGAGAGTGGCATCAATTACTGGCTTATAAAGGGGGTGATGCTGAATTTGTTGTAACAAAGCAACAAGCATCATGTCTGGGTTGGTCCCATTTTTGTTCACTACTTAATGGGAAAAGACAGCAATACAATAGCTTCAATTCAACATTTATTTAAAACAGTACCAAAACAAGTAGCACAACATCTCAAAGCACACTGCACATCATGTGGTTGAGACCAAGATTTGAAACAACTCGCCACGAAGACTGGAAACAAATCTCGATCTCCTTTTGTGCAGTTCCACCAAAATTAAGCAAAGTCACCGGTGTGACATTCAAGTTGAACTGCACAAAACACTCTTAAAACATAAGTGTTTTGAGTAGCGAAGCAAAATGTCGCAATAGCAACAAGTTGAATCGATAGCCCTGTTTTAACAGAGGCAAAAAAGGAAACAATTACTTGCCGATAAAGGAGGATGAAACAAACGGTGACAGAAAGAAGCATCTAACTTATCTTGGATGGAAAACAAAGTAGGACAGTAGCATTTCTAAAACGGTTGCATTGATTCATGTTAATAGAGACATTCTTGAAACAACATTCGTTAAAAAATGTAATTTACTTTTAACAGTGGCATTGCTTCAATTTTCCAGCGGCATTCTTAGATTAACAACAGCAAAATAGCTGTATGGGACATGCCAGCACCATGTGCGTCCACACGTATAAATGGGTGATGCAGAGTATGTAGCCAAGCAGCATATATGCGCTGGTCCCATATTTGTTCTCTTTGAACCTTCTTCCTATGTGAGGGCAGCAAATCTAGTCCTGCACAAACTACCCGACCCCCCCCAGTTTCTTTCCCTTTTCAACAAAAAGATCGGTTCCTTACAGATGTGAGTACTGGGTTACCCCCCTTTTTCCCTTTTCGACCTACAAAGCGGCTGGATAGCCAGTCTATACTACTTTCCGCCCCTCCTTTCCTCATTGAACCACGTCCTAGATTCTTGCTCCAGCCCACCGCACCCTTCTTTCCTCTTTGAACCAAGACCTAGATTCGACTACATATCAAAAAAGATCCACATGCAGCTAGAGCAACGACGGTTTCAAAGAAACTTATACCTTAGGGTCGTCGGGATGTGGCAAGGCGTGCGGCGGGAGGCCGGATCTGCCCACACTACGTACGACAGCGAGGAAGAAGGGGTCGGTGGCCCTCCCGCACAGGCGCTGGGTGAAAGAGAACAGCGCAGCCGGCAGTGGATTGCCTCCCTCGCCGAAGGCGATAGAGTGAACGCTGCACCTCCTCCCCTTCCCGGTGCGACGGGATACAGACGCCTCCTTCACCAGGTGTGAGGGGGGAGAGAGAGACAAGAGGCCAACGCAGTCTTGTTTAGATCTGGTGAAGAGAGGGTGAGAGACTGTGAATATAATGGAGTAAAAAAATCTCTCCATTGCAGTGGTTTTAAATAGAATACGCGCGTTCCCCGAAAAAAGAAACGAAAACTGGCGGACAATTTTTTAAGGGTCTGTCTAGGACACATCTAGATGTGACATAGTTATGTCACATCTAAGTTGATGTCCACTCTGTTTGTGGTCTATTTTTTCCTAGTTTTTTTTTGTTTCTTGTTGCTACATTATATACTTGTGGGAGCTTAGATGTGATATCCTTAAATAACATCTAGATGTGAATTAGACAAACTGATTTTCTAACGTACCAAGAAAGAAAACTCGATCAAAAACACGCCCCCGCTTCCAGGTCGCGAGAGTCGTCGCGCACACACACATAGACATAGACATGCATATCCGTGTTTACGTAAAATTCCATTTCCATCTTCATCTCCAATCATATTTGTCCAACTGGCACATTATTTACGTTGTTAATTATATACGCAGCAATATTAACGTACAACATCTCTTGTTTGCGCACGTACGTCCGGACCGCTGCCACGGCCGGTCCTGACCAACCCGAACCCTCTTCATCACCCGCGCGTGCTTCCCACCCGAAACGGTCAGTGCCGCATTCGTGCCCAGCCAGAGCGGACGCGACCTCTCACTGGCGCCGGCATTGAAGCGGCGCGCCGACCGAGAGAGCGTCGCCCGCGCCGCTTCCGGGTGCACGCGGCTACTCCACGTTCAAAGGTCGCAATAGCCGGCTACAACATGCATGTAAAAAGTTCTTGGGAGTCCGTGCTACAGCTAGCTGTCCTCCCCCAACTCGTCAATCTCTTCCAGTAGTGCTAGTACTCCATGGCGCGATCCATCGACAAGCAGGCGGGAAAGTTATCGTATACTCGGTTTGCGGTGAGTGGCATGCCGAGCGACCGTGTGGGGTCGAGCCGTGGAGGAGGGTGAGACACGAACACGACAGACGTGATTTAAACGTTGGTTTTGCTCGATGGCGCGATCCAACGAAACGAAACGTTGGTTTCTCTCCGTTTCCATTTTTTCTCCGGAAAAACGGAAACTTTCCACTCCATTTTCATTCCTATTCCAAGGTTGCCCCGTTACAACATTCCATCAAATACAAAGGAAAACTAACACGCATGCTTATGCATCTCAATGATTCACATATCATAGCCAATATTTACTTCACAACTAAAGAAAAAAGTTGTGAGAGCGTGTACGAAAGAAAAACTACTGATGGGGTCACTACGACTTAAACCCTAAACCCTAAAAATGATTTAATTTCCTGGCCAGGTAGAACCTGTCGAAGGAAAGACGGCTGGCACCCTCGGATCATACGATGCTTTTGTGCAGTTCTACTAAAATCGACCTGAGCATCCCTGATGCCAAAGATATTGAAGAAGTGTGATTAGAATAATAGTACTGGCACTAGTTCATGAGACATAAACTCATCACAAGTAGAAGCTGGTAGAAGTAGAGAAAGATCGACATGGAGATGGAGCTACGGCAGTGGAGCAAGCCGGCTCCGAAAGGAAGATGGACTACCTGGGACGTCGGGCTGTAGCTAGAAGGGCGGTTGGGCCGCGGCATCGGCCCATACCGCGGTGACCCCCGATTGGGACGCACCGACTGTGGGTTTTCTCCCTCACCGATGTCGACCGCGTCTACGCAGAACATTGTTCCCTTCCCCCAGCTCCGGGATCAGGCCCGTCGTTCTATGCTTTTGAAGAGAGCAACCTAAGCAAGCATGCTTGTAGCTTAGGCTCCTGCTAGTGTATATATAGTGGTTTTCTTTTTCTCTCCATATCAACCATTTTATATTGCGTACGTGTCATTCAAGAGTGAAATGATGGTTGCTTCTTCCGACTAACTTACTGTGTGATTTGACTGCTCCTTAGTGGCCCCTACACGTACCCCCCCTACGTGTATGCAACAGTCACACGTACACATGGACGCAAAAACGCGCACGACGCCCTAATGCATGCATGTCCGAGCACATGACGGAACACACACGATCACGCTCAAGTGCTCAACCTACACGTGCATGCACACACATACTCAGTCAGGGTGAGCTAGTGACCGTATAAACACCGGAAAATATATATATTGAGCGCAATGAGCATATTATGAAGTCCACTGACCGTATTTTTACAAATATACAGTGACAGACAGTGTATTTATCTTGTTTGAAATTAAGCCATATTAACCGGAGAGGAGGCAGTATGGACTAGCATTACTTTGCTGTGTCCCGTCAACTTGCCGAACGAGGAGAAGGTTGCAGGACGGGAGAAGCTTGCGCGCGGCGGCTCGCAGGACTAGGAGAAACTTTTGACTAATGCAAGCTCTCCCTCGCTCAGGCGGTGGACGTGCAACAGTTAATTCGGTGTTAGATTGCCAGAAGCATACACTATACTACTAGTGCTATTATTGTTCGACTTCCCGAATAGGCGAACAGCCAAGCGCAAAGTTTACTAGTACTACTACTATAGTCTATAAAGGTACGTACTATACTAGTACTAGGAACCGGATGGAGGAGCATCTGCACTCATATTATAATTTTAAAATGTGATAAAGCAATCTTCAACACATTTGGTTCTCTTCGAGGGTTCTCGCATGTGATAATGGAAGTTGATTGCATGGAACACTCGCCACAATTCTCGCTTAATTCTGGCTCATATCCTGTTACAAATAGTAGCGCTCGATAATATTTCCTCTTTTTTTGTTATTCAGCATGTAAACAGGTCGGCAAACCTTGCGGCGCATCTTCGTGCGAACCGTGCTTGCTGCACTTTGAATGTGGCCGAGAGCTGGCTTGATGAAACACCTCCCTTCCTACTTCTTTTTTTGCGGGGTACCTCGCTTCCTAGTGACCAGTGTCTTGGCTGATCGTCCTAAGAATGCTTATATATGAATAAAGCTCTCTCATTTACCCGCAAAAAAGATTAAGCCATATTAACCGGAAAGGAGGGAGTATGGACTAGCACTACTTTTTGGTGTGTCCCGTCAACTCGCAGAACGAGGAGAAGCTTGCAGGACAAGGTGAAGCTAGCTTACGCCTTTTGACTAATGCAACCTACCCTCGGTGGACATGCATCAGTCCATTCGGTGTCAGATTGTCAGAGGCATACACTGTAGTACCCAACATGCGGAGTACCATCATTGTTCGACTTCACGAAGAGGCGAAGAGCCAAGCGCAGTAGTACGAGTAGTACTACTACTAGAACCGCATGGTGGAGCATCTGTACTCTTATTTTTTTATCTCTGATAAAGTACACGTTTATTCCGGAGAAGGGCGGAAAACGGCAGCCCAACATGTAATGAATGATAACAATCAACCAACCATGCTCGAATATATCTTGGCCTCCGTGCGAGCCCGTCTGTGTGTTCTTGCTCCTCGTCTCTCTCAAGGAACGGCGGGTTGGCTCTTTGCCGTCAATTGAGATCGGTTTGCTCACACTCCTGTCCCACATGTCAGTGATATGCCAAGAGGAGGTGCGTTGACCGACTGGCCGTACGCGTACTTGGTTTTGCACCTTCATACTACTCCTCCCTCCGTCACAGTTTACAGGGCGCGCTTCATTATGATGCATTTCTCTCAATGCATTTCCACCACCAGAGAGACTTTAGACGCGTTTGGTTTAATGCTCAATTAATTAGGGCGTGGTAACCGCAATCAAGTCCACAATTTTCTCTCCATGTACTGTACTACTACGGAGTGGAGTAAGTGCATGCATGTGTGTACCGGGGTGGAAGCACTGCATGCATGTGTGTACGCATTATTCCCTCTAGTAATAGACGCCGTGCTATAACTACCAATGCTATTTTTCAGGCCGATCGCTAGTCGCCTTGGTCCCATAGATTTTTTTTCTAAAGCGCGCTGTATAAACAGTGACGGATGGAGTAGTATGAGCGGATTCAAAGAAGAGCGTATTGATGGTTGCTTCTTGAGAGCAACTTACAGTGGGAAAGGTGGGGCATATGATTTGACTGCTCATTACTCACTATTAATGCGGCGCAACGACCGGGCTGAGTCTCCCATGCGGTTGTGCACTACCCCCTCGGTTCTTAAATATACTCCAGAGTATTTGTCTTTCTAGAGATTTCAACGGGTGACTACTCAAATATTTGTCTTTTTAGAGATTTCAAATGGACTGGCACATACGGATGTATATAGACATATTTTAGAGTGTAGATTCACTCATTTTGCTCCGTATGTAGTCACTTGTTGAAATCTCTAGAAAGACGAATAGAATATTTAGGAACGGAGGGAGTACACATACCAAGCAAAATGAGTGAATCTACACTCTAAAATATGCCCGTTTGAAATTTCTAAAAAGACAAATATTTAGGAACGAAGGAGTATAATTTTGTGCATGGCACATGGACCCGGATGATGAAGAGGCTTCTGGCAATGCTATAAAGCTTCCATCATTTGTTTACATAATTGACGTACTATACAAATAATTTTCCAGCGACATGAAATTGTACAATGGTGTGAGCTTTCAGCTTTTGTTTCGCGTGTCTTGCCATCGATGCTCTTTCGGAAACAATAAAAAACTAACTTCCTTGCTAATGCATGTCAATTATTAGCAGATCAGAGCTAATAATTACATCACAACTGAAGACAGAGTTGTGAGAAGGTGTTAAATTAAAATTGATCCATGCTTTCATTGGCAGCAACGTCCCCCCAGCTCTGTCTAAATCAACAAGGCATGTTGGGAAAAAAGTAGCTATCTGGAGCATGCACCATTCCGATCATTTTGTGCAGTTCCACTAAAATAGAGCTGAGTGTCCCTGTTCCAAAGATATTAAGTGTGATTACGATAATAGAGGACTGCTGATGAAACAATAAACACACAAATAGAAGCCGGTCACCTTTGCAGTCTCTCTTAAGACTAACTAGTTGGAGAAGATTAGGCTCGGAGTTGGATGAGGAGGATAGAGCAAAACCAATCTCCCTTTGTGCAGTCGCACTGAAATGTAGAGACGTTGCCCATGTGACATTTTAGTACAACTGCACAAAACACTCTTAAGAAAAAAGTGATTTGTGCAGTTCACCAAAAGGTCGCAATATCAACGAGTAGAAAGGAAACAATTACTGGCCAATAACAGTTGATGACACATGCGACGACAAAAAAGAAGCATATTCCTTGTCCTAAGGGAAGATAACAACACGGTTGTGTTTGTCTAAAACGGTGTGAGGATGAGAATGCAATATGGAAAGTACGCCGGACGAGCTACGTTTTGGGCAAAGAACTATGGAAGATCCACATGCAGCGACGTGGGAAGACGGACAGTGGAGCAAGGCCGGAGGGGATACCTGGAGGTCGTCGGGATGTAACTAGGTGAGCGGCGGCGGGCGGAATCTGCGAGCAGGTGGCGTAGGCCCTGCCGCGCCGGAGCTTGGTCAGAGAGAACGACGTGTACCGCAGATCGGGACGTGCTGCCTCGGCGCCGTCAAACGGAGAAACGATGCACTTCCTCCCTTTCCCCCGGCGGACGGGATGCGACCGGATCAGTGACCAACGGTGAGAGAGAGAGAGAGGCCACCGCACTCCCTTTCCCCCGGCGGACGGGATGCTGCCGAATCAGTGACCAACGGTGAGAGAGAGAGAGAGAGGCCACTGCAGCCTTGTGTGAGATACTCTGAAGAGCGACAAACCAGGCAGGCAGGCTCCATTGTATATAGTGAGAGGACTACCTTTTCTCCATAAAAATCGTTTTATATTCTATGTACGTGCCATTGAGCGCTATAACTTTATTTAAAAATAACGCGGCAACGCGTCAAGTCGAACTTTGTTTCGTGCACGCGTGGTACATGACCTCCCTAGGTAAACAACCGCTACAGGCGTTCAAATTAGCACGTGGGCTGTCATTTCGTAAAGAAATGAGCTCCACCGTGTACCTGCGCGGGTGTGGCTGGGCACGAAGTGTGAGTACGTGCACGGTGCACCTATTCTCTTCTTGTATACGTACACCACCTACGTGGGGTTGTGTGAGAGATATACAAACCTAGAGAGATATAGTGTGTGGGTTCTTGAGAGTTTTTTGGGGGGGGGGGTCAATCAAAAAATGTAACATATGCAATGTGTGTGAAATAGAGTCCTGGATATAACATATATATAGAGGGGGCGATCCACGAGAAGAGAGTGGAGGTATCATCAGCTTGAGGTGTCCATAGAATCGAAGAGAGGGATGATGTGTGTGTGTGTGCGCGCGATCGATAAAGAGTGCCATCGAATTTGTGTGTGCCCACGTCAAAGATATAGAGTGGCTGGCCTACTGGAACGTGAGATGGGACATGTGCAGTTTGTCTCTGTGGCATGGATACCTACCTGCAGCGCTCGACTATCGGTGTGTGGTGGGGGTAGAGGGAGGCCCAATTAACTATAGAGGTACAATGGCTGGTATATGTGTGGAGGAGGAGAGAGGCCTACCTCATGTATTAAGGAGATCGATCTGCCTCATGTATTAAGGGAGATCGATCGGCATCCATGCATATGTGCAGGAGAGGAATAAGGTTGGGAGAGAGACAAAGCTAGAGTGTTGGAGGGGGTGGTAGTGGAGTTGCTTCTAACAAATGGTGGGATAGGCTTGCTAGACAAACGGAGGGCACGCCCGCAATATCAATAAGAGAGGAGATGGCTGCTTGTTGTCTGTGCACGTGCGTGTGAGTGATGGGTCAGGAGGCATGAATGAATGATGAGGGGGGACGATGTGACTGTGGTAAGCAGATGTAACTACATTGGAAGATCAATCACCCTTTGTTAGAGAAAGGAGAGACATAACTTGTGAGGTACGTCGATCGATGGGGGGGTAGTTAAAGTCGATCTAGGTATATGTTGGGAGATCGATTGGTATACATGCATGTGTGTGTTAGAAGCAAATGAGGCACGAGGAGAAGGATAGAGAGAGAGGGATGCATGTAGGAGGTGGTACGAGAGGCATACTATATCGAGGGGGGAGGAGTGTGCGAGTACGAGAACGATGAAAAGAGTGGTGGGAGTGAGGCATGGACGGTGACAAGAGAAGAGGGGAAGCTTGTGTTTGTGCTAGGCACACCTGGCTAGAGAGACATATCGATCGATGTGTGCCGTAAAGAAGGAGCTGGGGGGCCTACACACACCGTGGGTGAACGACCTAAAGTGAAAAGACGAATTTTCGCGATGGAGCTAGAGAATGCTGAGGGAGGGTGAGAGGGATGCGGGCGTGTGCATGCACAAGAGAAAGTTAGCGCTAGCTACAAAGATAAGAGGGTTGTGTGGGTGTAAAAGATGAATAGAGATCATATATACTTCATTATAAAAAGCGAATTCAGATATTTGAAGAATTTATCATAGTGTTTCAAACCGACGCATGTGTGAATATATATAACGGTGATACACATGGTGTGGTTATGAACATGTTATACTACATTTAATATATTTTATCTCTACTCTTATAAAAAACGGAGTTGTTGATGATGGTGTGCCTGCCATCCTGCATTATAGGCCGTCTGATTTATATCTGGCGGATAGCAAGGAAACTATGATGGTTGAAGTTGGCAACAATCATGATTGTAGCTTCTTATTGAAATAGAGAAACGAATTCAAATTTAGTTCGAATTGCAGCGGTAGTATAGACATTTGGAATGCACTAAAATGTTGGTATGAGTAGGTTACATGCATTATACAGCAAGCGAAAAAATTTAATCGGACATAACATGGATTCATACTCCCTCCTTCCATCTATATAGGGCGTAATGAGATTTTTAAGACCGCCTTTGACTATTGATAAGATTAATAGTACATGACATGCACAATGTGAAAATTATATCATTGAAAGAACCTTTCACAGACGAATTTAATGGTGTGCTTTGTGTAAGTTGCATGTCATATATCATTGCTCTAATATTTGGTCAAAGCTAGCATCAAAAAACGCATTAGGCCCTATATAGATGGAAGGAGGGAATAGCTTTGAATAGCATTTGTATAGTAAAATGGGGCAAGACTCTCTCTTTGTGTGGTGTGAATAGTTTTATTTTTTTCGTTTTCTTTTTGGTTGAGGGAAGTGCGAATTGATTTGGTACGTACAAGTACAATATTACTACACGTTAGGCTTGTCCCTAAAATTCAACCCGCGTCTTGTTATAGCCTGAAAATTCAGATATCGTGCTCCCAAAACTGGCGCCTTCACAACCCGCGCCTTGCTATCCCAAAATTACAACGCGCGCGAAAACTCCCTCCAGCTGCCAAATCCCGACACGCGAAATCCCCCTTCTAACCCTGAGCCGAAAGGGCCGCTAGTTCAAATCGGTGGGGGTACTTTTGTAACACACCCTACATTTTGGACAAGCGCGTCCCTAAGTCATGGTTTACCCCCTCCCATCGCCCCCTTTTCGCCATTCGAAATCCCAGGCCGCCATAACCTCTCCGCTCTAGCCGCGAAACCCCACCCTCCTCCGTCCGCCACATCACCGCTGCCCAGCCGGAGCCTCTTCCCCGACGACGTCGTCCACCGCAACAGCTCGACGTCCCTCATCCACCTCCCCGGATGAGGATCCGTCGTCCATCTCGCCGTCCCGCCGGTTCAACCGCCCCGTCCTCCACCTCCAAGGAGCTTCTCCGACGATCGCCTTGTCTATCGCGGCTGCTCCATCCCCACAGCGCCACCTTAACCTGCTCCACCGGAACCGCAGCATCCTCACCGACTCCTCGGACGAAGCCGAGGCCTACTCGGCGCCACCAAAGAGGTTGTACACTCATCGCATCGCACCTTCTCCTTAACTCGACCTCCCGGCGCCGACGGTGCTCCATCCCGCACCCCCATGGAGCGGCTACCTTGAAGCCGGCGCCGCGGGCGACATCTCCACGGCGGCTCTCCCCCAGTGCGAGGCCCCTTCGGCGGCGGCGTCCATACCAGCCGGATCTGCTGCTGCTGCTCCGGCTCTC